>NW_017100941.1:1039944-1050428 GCF_001263275.1 Habropoda laboriosa
AATTTTCTTATATTGGTACGGTCCTTTATATTGATCATGTCAATGATTGGAAAAGAATTGAAACATTTTCTGCCGTGCAGTCACAAGTGATCATCTCCTTACTTAAGATTTATGTCAATCTTTCGGAAGCAATTTTATAGAAATACCAATTACATGCACTTCAGATTTGATTGAATCAGTGAAAGTACAAATTATCAAGCATTAATTATTCATTTTACTGTTCGACTGCAATTCTGATACGCTTATAGTGACGTGGTCCCACAGTGTTGGCGATTGGAGAAGAATTCAAACATCTTCTATCATTTCCTATTTAAGATTTACGTCAATTTTTTGGAAGCAATTTTACAGAAACACCTGTCAAATTTAATTAAATCAGCCAAAGTAAAAATGATCAATAAATTAAAAGATCTATTGATCAATTCGATTGCAATTCTAACGCGACAACTTTTAAACATCGTTAATTCAGAACGATTCCGCGTTTAATAAGAGCCTCCCTAAAATTATACCTGAAAAGTATATCGCCATCGATCTTTGACAGAACAATGTCGATTAACTATCGTTGCTCCTCATAATTAAATTATTCGTTGAAGTTACAAATCGAAGATTTATCGAGAAAATTCAATATCGAGTGTTTACAATGTAACGTAACGTTTTACGATCCTTGCCACACACGATGATAAAAGAAACTCCTAACACGCGTGTACCTACTAAACGAGTTTCAACTTTTCACATATCTTATTGTTATGGTTTCTCTTTTAAAGTCAGACCGAAACAGTAAAGAACTATGCAAGCATTACGCTGATTTATACTGCGCGCTTTAACGCGCCGTACAACAGTTGTTTATTCGACTGGTTTCCCGTCGTTGAATTTAAACAAGCATTGAAAGGGAGAATTTTATGGGCCTCGCGCGTTCGCGGCCCCGCTGTATTTCGAAATCGATGAGCACCGTGTAATTCTTTCTCGTCGCTCTTTTGTTTTCTTTCTGTTTTTTTTTGTTTCTTTTTCTCGTCGCCCGCCCCCGTGGTATCAGCAGCAAAAGTGTAATCGTTAAAATCACTAATACTTGTCATTTGCGTACGTTTATTATCTGTAGCGACGTTTAAACGTAACCAACGCGTTCCGTCCGTTTTCATTCGGATTAGTCACGTACGAGACTCGAACATTTGCCAATAATAAAAAACTTGCTTATCTTGCACGCCTCTCTTTATCCTCTTAATCTCGACCAGTACCCATTAATCTATTAATGCAATAGCGGTAATAATTTTTTATCAACAGTTGGAAAAGATTCGCCAGGTTCTGTATTTTTTTATGCAACTCACAGCGTTCGCTGTAATTTTCCGCGACGATTTTTGCCTTTTTTTCTCTCTCTCGCAGCTTTGAATCTTTCACCTGACGATTCACGTTGCCCGAGGAATTTTCACCTACTAATAAGGGAGCAATTTCGAACTCACGCGATCTTCAATGAAACTTACGCGGGATAAATATTCGACAAGTAGTTTATTTTTACCGACAATCGTCCGTATTGTAAATTTTAGAACGAACAAACTTGTTCACTTTATTAGTTACACTTTTTGTTAAAAATTTTGTTCCTAAAAATCTTAGAAAATTAGAATTGTTCAGTTAGAAACGTTTGAATGACAATACACTAGCGCTCGTTGTCAAAATGACAATGAATTATTTTTATTATCGACAATTTGATAGTTTCTGAATATGAATAATTTGATAGTAAAAATTGGAATTTCGCCGACTCGAATGAGACGATTTAAATTACATCGCACTTTTGCATCACGCGATTAAATTTATACAACGAGTACCTAACTGTACTTAATAGTATAAAGAAAACTAAAATGCAAGTGTATTGCTACACGGTGCCGTTTAAAGGAGCTACGATATTCGCGGTAGTGGAGCAGAGACTTCTTTGTGATTGAAAATTGATGGAGTGGAATCAAGAGGGCTGAAAGAGGTCGGTTAAGGGGATGACGGTGCTCGTGGTTCATTTATCAAAACACGCAAAAGGGTGATGCCGTTTACACGTGCACGCGAAATTCTAAGGTAGAAAGATGGATGGTACGCAATAAAAAGAGCAGCTTCGTTGCGTAAGTAAGTAGCATTCGCTATTGGAAACTGCTTTGATAAAATATTAGATTACATTACGTGTAATTCATAGCGATTTCAGTATTTTTCGTAATAAAAAAAGAACGAAACATTTTACCCAATATGATAACTGTTAATATTTCCAGTTATTATTCTAAGTAGACACGATATTTGTAAAAATTTCTTGGAAAATTTCATATTTCTCGTCTTCGATTGTCTATTTTTTAGGCATTTAATTTCACCAAATTTAAACGGACAAAAAATCTGCCTCTTTGTTTTCGAATATGACTTGCTATATTTCGTTAAATATTGTTTCTTACACTTACGCGAAAAATGTTGCAAAATATTCTACATAAAGTGATATCAGTTATGATTTACGACTCTTTTGATTTTCGAGAAGTCGTTTAGTCATCAAGAAAGTACGAAAGTGATGTTAATCCTCATCGCGACAGTTTCAAAAAATAAAAGAGAAACCTCGAAAACGAAGCAGGCTGATGCACGAGTAATTGATCATTGCCTGGTTGTCGTAAGTAAAAATGACAAAATTATATTCCTGAATGAGTTCTGACTAGGTTCGCGGTTAAAATCGGCTCCATTGAAAGCTCGTTAACGAGATCGTTGACTCTAATGCCACTAAGCCATACTATCGCCGAAAGGCTGACCGAGTAAGAAGCCAAGTTTTCGCCTACTTTCCGTTCATCTTAAACAGGATTAACCTTAAACTGGGAATAATCCTTGCCGTATAATCTCACTGTGCAAGACTAGTTTCGAATCAACCGATTTCTACTACAAGTTTCCATTTACTACCCTAATAGACGAGTGTAGCATCTGTAATTCGTCAATAATTAGACGTTCCCATATTTTATTGCTGAAGAACAATTTCAGGAGAACAATTACTGAAAACCATACATTCCACTGCAATCTCGTTATTATAACAACGAAAGCTAATAAAACAAGAAATTCTCAAATACCCAAACTCAGTTACAGAAACAAGTGTACCAAAAATTAAAGAAACGATAGAGAAATATTCAAATGAACGCACAACTTCCATCGCGACATTCGACTGTTCGAATAATAAAATTACAGTACACTCAGAACAATTATGAGACATCTAAATAACTCACGTGTTGCAGAAACGCGGCAAAAAAGGAGGGGTTGGAAATTTTCAGCGGTACGAGCCAAATACCGTGGACGATTAGGAAATTTTTAATAAGCCAAGACACGAAAGAAGCGTTTCTTGATAGAGCCCGTCGCAGCCAGCCGGCTAGTAGTAGACCTCCCCTCGCGTGCCACATCATCCCTTCCCAAACTCTACCTATCCCTCCTTTTCTTACCCCAAACTGTTGGCCGAACACGAGGGGGTTGAAAACCGCTCCGCCCAGCCACGTGACTACCGGTGGTCGTCGACGTCGGAGGGGAACGGCGAAGAGAGACAAAAGAGCAGCTTGGACCAACGAAACCCCACCACTATCCCCGATTCTCTAACCCTCTTTCTTCCTTGGTCGGCTTCTCGACGACTTTATGCCTCATAAAAATGATATAAAATTTGTAAAGACGGAGCGCCGTAACGACCGAACGGCTTCGTCGTATGGAGTGGGAGATGAGGGTAAGGCTCAAGAAGAAGGAAGACCCGCGAGGGGAATAAGAGGCGAGCCAAAGGGGGTTTCGGCGCGAGGAACCGAGTAGTAAACGAAATCGAAGTAGCATGGAGAGGAAAGAGAGGAGAGCTTGTAGCACAGCGTCCTTGACGGTACATAGTCGATATGATTCCACGCGAAGATAAAATCGTGGCAGTTCGGAAAGTTTGAAAATGGACGCGTAAAATGTATAACCTTCACCCTCCTCCTTCTATCTGTCTCTTCTTCCTTTCGTTTCTCTCACTCTCGATCAATCTTTCGACTTTACGCGGCCATCCCTCGGAGCCGGCTTTTCAATTAAATTTCACGATGAAACAACGCGGAGCGTAAAGTAGTTTCGCGGGAAAGTATTCCCCGTTATGAAACGTTACAAATCGAACGATCGTTTACGGGAACGTAAGAGATTCAAGGATGCGGTTTGGTTGTTCGTGGTTGATCGATCGATTGCATTCACGAAACGCCGGATCCATCGATTACGCGCGACGGAATCGGACGGCGTGTATCTACGTCGATGCATCTTTATCGCGGTGAACATTGTATTTTACAATGGTGCAATAAATTAGATATATATATTTATCTCGCTACCGGGCTATTAAAAACAAAACAACGCTCAACGGTTATAAATTATTCTGCCAATCTTATATCTTTCTTGGAATTGTTCTTTCACGATTAGAATAACCGAACGAAGAGTAGTTAGTCCACTCTTGTCCCCTTTGAGACACTGAAACTATTCCCTTCGAAAAATTATTCGTTTATTTGAAAAAGAAACAGGAAAATTTCTTATTAAGTGAACAATTAGCGAACGAATTTATTAGAACTTGTTGCTAATGGTAAATTTGCCATTTTCCAAATGTTCCGCGACACTTGACACCCCGTCAAAAGAAACGAGATGCGTCATCTTGCACGTCAGATTGGCTAAAAGCCGAAATAATTGATTATTCCTCGATAAATGTCTCGATAGATGCGTATCGTTTTACGAAAACAGGAGCAGAAAACGAAGATAAAAAGTCACGGAGACATTTGTTAAGGTATGTCGCGGCCATTGTACTTTCGTCGGTACCAATGACGACGGACAAGATTCCGTGTTGTGTCGGTTCTTTGTTCGAATTCCATGACAAGAGAGGAGGACGAGAGAGCAGGTACATACAAAGAAACGTTATCGCGGCACAGATACGAATCTCGAAAAACGATATTACGAGCGAAATATCGATTGTTTGCCTTACGGACGCTTTACTATCGCTAATAAAACACGGCCGACTCGTGTCGGCGGCAATTGATCTGCCCGCGGTCATAGAAATGCCTGGAACTGATAGATCCTTTATGGTACCCATACCGACGACCAGCTGTTTACCTAGACTCTCCTATGTTAAATAGGCCAACCGATAGATCCCTTTCTTTTCATGAGAACTAGGCTATTTAGACGTCTCGTAGATGTATGTATGTACAACCGAGAAATCATCGGTGTACGCGAATTAACCGCGAGCTTTAGTTTCGACATACAGTCAGCAGTTTATCATCTTATCGTTATGGAATGGTTTCTGTTGCAGAGATAAGTTATATTGTTAATGATATATTCGTAATCGTATACAGCGTGTAACAAAAATTCCAGGATACTGAGTTTGATGATTAAACATGAAAACGGGAGATGATGAAAATGAAGGCACAATATGTTGACAACTCTGTTGAGTGACGATGCAACATTATCTGATCGCTCGATTTGTAAGAAAGAAGTGTCAGTACGAATTTTTGGAGATTTCACGATTTAATTTTTATAGGAATTTTCACATGTAAATTCAAGGTTTGACAATTTTGAAGGAGGAGCTTTATTTTGAAACGATATGGTCAGAGAACGTTGTAATCCATTTGACCGACGAAATGTTAAAACTTCGCGAGAGTGGTTCATGACGAGAGACACGAGATTTATGCTGTTCGAATCCTGCGATTTGTCTTCTTACAGCTTACTTTTATAAGACTGTTCTTTGCTTAGGTGCTTGTTGCCGTATTAGGAGAGATCAGCGAAATTGAATTTATTTCAACGTTCGTACGTGTTCTTGCCTCGCGTATATTTTCGAGGTTACACGCATTTATACCATTCCTTCTCCCTTATTCGTGAAATTTCCAGGCAGAATGTTGTATCGCAGTTTAACCATGATACGATCCATCTGTATCTTATTGGCTGGCTTTTGTACAAAAATAATCGGCCATTTGGCGATATTTGAATAACATTGAACGTCAATCGGATAGTTATATTGAAGTCGCGCTGTTCAACGCGCAACCAACCATTCGTAGCTGATAAATGTCTATCTTATCCTTTTATGGCATCCCGGCAATAACCGAGTTTATGGGTATCGTTTCACCGATATCAAGCAAATGACAAGTATAAATAGCAATGGCGACGCGTTAGAAGGACAATTAGCCTGTCAATTTTTCCATTAGATAACGCCTATTAGATACAACAACGTAACGCATAAATACTGATTGTTTGAAAAAACAAACAAAGAAAGAGAAAAGCAAAAAGAAAGAAAACAGAAGAAAATGTGACAAACAACGGATACTCGTAATCGTAGGATTTGATTCTGCCGTGGATCGAATTATACCGTCATGTGTCATGAAAGCAATTATGAATAGTCGTTGACCGTGCGGCAGTTACATGTTCAGGTCAGCCGCAAAGCCCGACTGTCGATCGGTTGCATCCACAGATAATCTATAATCCTTCAATTGTTACCGCATTACAATAAATAGGAATATTCTACATATTCATATATTTCCCAGCCGCTTCATTTTGCATAAGCGAGTTCGAACATCAGTGTTTCCAAACCTCTTCTGTAAATTCAAACGTTACAATTGTCAACGATGCAATACCAGAGACAATAGTGCCACTCCTTCTCGACGTCTTATCGTTACCGTTGATTACGACTTCCGCCGATTCTCTCGAGCACCAACTTCAAGTTCCTCGATGTCACGTAACGCGAAGTGACAAATTTCAATCATTCGTACGATATGAAAAACCTGTATAATATACAGATACCGTGAATTGATTAAACGTGAACACCTTCAATTAATAGGTGACACGAGAAAGAAGAAAGGAAAAGAAAATAGAATTGGGGCAGTGTCGGTTGATTTTGGAGATGTTCGGTTGTTGGTTGACTCGACTCTCTTTGGTGCTCGCATTCTTAACAGACATCGACCATTAATTCCCGGCAGACGGGAGTAGAAGGGACGTCCATAACTCGGTCGGCCGCTTCAAAAATCAGGAAACACCCTGGACGTACTCCCCCGCGTCCCTCTGATATCATGGATCCCACCAGCGCCGACGACGCTCCCACTCCGGCTCGTCGAAGTCACACGCACACAACGGCACCCGACGCCCACGCCACGACGCGGTAGGCGTGGCCACCTTGTCATTTGTCTCCGCTACTTTTCCCGAGGCGTTAGGGGATCCCGGGGATGGCGGTCTGTTCCTAGCTTGACGTATGTACTGCCGCTACAGCCTCCCCCGCTTCTCGTATCGTCGTGCTCCTGTTCGTTTTCTGCGTGGCGTCTTCCTACACCGGCGGCCAGCTCCATCGCCGGCTGGTCTTCCCTTTTCTCCCCGGTGGATCCTCTCTCCATTTCGAATCTCGTCTCTTCGGGGCTTTCCCTCTTTTTCGACCACCGAATCATCCGCTTTGTCATTCGCCGCGTTTATCTTTCTTCTCATATGCCCTTCGCGATCTTCTCTACTCGTTGCGATCGTCTCTCCTCGCTGCGATCGTCTCTCCTCGCTGCGATCGTCTCTCCTCGCTGCGATCGTCTCTCCTCGCCAGCAATCGTCTCTCCTTGCTGCTATCGCTTTTTCCTCGTAGCAGTCGTCTCTCCTCGCTCCGATCTTCTTTTCACGCAGCAATCGCCTCTCCTTTCTATAATCGTTTTTTCCTCGCTGCAATCGTCTCTCCTCGCTCCGATCGCTGCGTTTTCTTCTGCCCCCTGTCGATCGCGTTGACTGCGCACGCATCGTTGCTGTTCCGAAACTGTCGCTGAATTTGCTCCGATTACGGTTTTACGGCGTGGTTCACGATGTCGACGATTTGAATCTTTCGACGCTGTT
The DNA here is from genome assembly GCF_001263275.1 of Habropoda laboriosa. Lineage (NCBI taxonomy): Eukaryota > Metazoa > Arthropoda > Insecta > Hymenoptera > Apidae > Habropoda > Habropoda laboriosa. Next base: position 1,047,763 of record NW_017100941.1, read on the forward strand.
CTCTACGAAGTAGCTCACTTTGAGTGAACTTTTAGTCAGGCTTTAGGGAAGAATTTTGGGAATTTCAAGAACTTCGAATTTGATGGAAATCTTTCACAGCGACGAGAGTATATTATTTCTGATATACCTTATAGAGGAAATAGAATTTTTAATAGAGTGTTTAATTTTCAATAATTTTCAGATTATAAAAAAACAATAGGTAGGATGTTATAACGATACTTTATCTATTCTCTCGTGATTCTTAGGTAGGAATTCCGTTTTAGCAAGATATCGTTTACTTACGTCCCTGTATCAATTGGCATTGATTATGGCAAGCATTAGTACTACGTCGCTACTGCGTGAGTTTAATTAATTTTGCGATTAAGGTTCGAGTTATTTTTATGACTAAGTTAGGCAGCATGGTCACAAGGCGACGTTAAAATATGATAAGACAAATGTAGATAAAACAGTGCTTGGAAATGGCCGAACTGATCGAGGTATTTCACTCTTGGAATTTTTTATAATCTGATTAGAGTCTAGACAATTGCAAAGGCGACGATTGCTATTTTTGATCTTGCGAAGGTATTCCGAGGAAGATAACCGTTCTCCAATCTGTACGAAAGTAGAATCTATTAACACTAGTAATTAATATTATTCCTCTACTTCCTCTTGTAAAACTTTTCACTTAGAAAATTGAAATTCAAATAGAATTTCAACGAATACAAAACTCCAAAAACTGAAAAATGACGAATTTCTGCTTTCGTTCAATACGATCTTTCGCATTGCGGGTAAAAAATCCCTGAAACTTAATGCTCCTCTTTTCGTATAAAATAATTATGTATTTAACCAAACGTACGATACACCTCTCTGCAATGTTCGAAACTCAAAGAGACAGTCTAAGTCTATGAAGATAGATATTTGCTTCGATAGATAAGCAAGCGATACTCGAATAACGGTATCTCCACGAAGATTTTCTACTTTATATCTGAATTTTACAACACGCGAAGAAGTAAAAATGGCGGAAGCGGCGTACCGAAAACTCCAACAACTTCCAGTACACACTCTCGTCATTTATCAAACATTTGTTCGATTCGTCGAAATTGCTCGATCCTAACGAAGGAATCGAGTTTACTTAAACGGTAAACGTAAGTGAAGACACGTCCCCGCGTGCATATCATAGAGAAAGGGAACGGAGAAGAGCCGCGCGGAGGAGAGCGTTGTTAGAAATTAAAGCTACGCATGACGATCCAAGGCGACAAACGTCAACGGGAAGAAACAAATGATAATCAGAAGGTACGCGAGGCTTGTGTAGCTAGGGCGAAGAGAAGAAGAGGTGAAAAAGGGAAGCGCAGGGGATGCGTGGTATGCGTGCGATCGAGGAAGAGCCGAGAGATCCGGTGTGTGTGCACGTAGGAGGGGCAACGTGGAGAACGTTGGTGGGGCGTCGTTGACGAAGTGGGGGTAGATGAAGAGAGGTGCGTCGACGATACCAACATAGGCGAACCGGTGACTGTTTCGAACAGGACGGGACGGAAAAGAGACACACAGGCGTGAGAGATCGCGGCAGCGACGAAGCGAGATAGAACGCGGCGTGATACCGAGTAGGGATAGCGTGTGCAAGAGAGAAAGGCGACGTCGCCGTCCAATCGAGGGGTATGCCGGGGACGAGGCGGCAGATACACAGGCGTGAGAGATCGTGTAATAGGGACGAGAGAGCGAGAGGAAGAGACTGAAAATACGAAAGGGAGACGAAGGTGCAGCGGTGGGTGAGCAAGCGAGAAAGAACGAAAACGTGGGATCGAAGGTGGGGAGTGATAACACGAGGGAGAAGGACGGAGTGCACAGCAACCAGAGGGATGAAACGGGGCATAGAGACGCGAGAGATCGTAGTAGTGGAAGTGAGATGAACACATCGAGGGAGATAACAAAAGCAGAGTGGGAGAGCTGAAGTGAGAAGGAGCGGATGGAGGGGAGTAAGAGCAAGCGAGCCAGGGCGAGGCGCAGTCAGACAGTCAGGCAAGCCGCTCGGCAAGCAAGGAAGGCAGGCAGGCAGGCAGGCTAGCAGGCAGCCAGTGCACCAGCCAAGACCACTAGATCCGCTCGGCTTACCGACTTAGAGACTTAAGCCGGCAGGCAGTCCGAAAGGCTCAACCGGCTAAGCCTGGCGGACCCACCTACTACCGACGCGCGGCCACTACACATTCCATCTACTACGAAAACCGGCTATACTACCGCGACCTGCAGCACCACTCGCGCTTTCTTACGCTTCCTCTTGTCTCTGTCCTTCTCACTCTTTCTCTCACGCTGTCTGTCTGTCGTACCTTAACGCGTGCCCGTTAAGGTGAGAAGAGCGCGAGGCCAGAAAGACGAGAGTGTAGCGGCGACGTCGCGCCACGTCCAACTTCGACGTTCTGGACGAGGATCGTCGTGATGCCGCGACGCGGCCCTCGTGCTGACTTTTCACCAAGCCGCTACACTACACCGTCGCTGTGAGCCGCTGGTGGAAAAACCGCGTGGCTGGAAAAAAATCCCTGGTGTTTTTCTCTTACCGGTGGACACGTGAACGATCGCGAATCCAGTGACATATACGTGTTTACGGGGGTGTCTGCTGTTCCCGCGATACAACTCAGTGGTGATCGGTATCCAAGCCTGGATCTATATTGTGATCGGTTCGAACACGCGGCTGG
>NW_017100941.1:1050458-1058659 GCF_001263275.1 Habropoda laboriosa
TGCAGTGACAAGGATATTTGTCGTGATAGTCAATTTCACGAGGATCGCACAGGTAGCAATCGAAGGAATCACGAAGAAACTAACTAACCGTGTCAAGTAAGAGATCGATCAACGTACATTGCACCTAACAAATTTGAGGATTCCTATCAGGATTCGTGACATTCGACGCGTGAAATCGACAAGTTCAAGACTCCTACGAATCCGAAGATCTGGCAAAGACAAAAGGATTTGAACGATTTAGCGTGTACCAAGTGCTGTACATAATATGGTTACACGCGGTCATCGTACGAAAAGGATCCGACGAGCCGAGAAAGAGAAGGGTAGACAAGAAACGTAGTGTGTGCTGTCTATGACGACCATAGTGTGAGCTATTTAACCTACTTTCCGTTGCGACTGATTCTAAATCTCCCACTATTCTCATTGCGCCTCTTGATCCTTACGTAACACGTCGTCACTCGTCGTCCATCCGCAGTTATCTGATGTATCAGTCGCTTCTACTTAAGTGGTGAAGCACGTGCGTTTAACGGATCCTTCAACGGTGCACTCTAAAACCGTTGCTCTGTTTGTTTGGAAACGAGTCAAACCTCGATCGTGGACCACTGTCTTCGAACGGAAGTTCTTCTCCACGAAGCGATCACTCGCAAAGAAGAATCACAGGCGTGTCCTTGGTCGTAAATCGGAGTTAAACGCGTAGCCGACGGGACGCGTCGAACGATCGGCCTCCGACGATCGCTGTTCAGCTAAACCTATGACGACACCTTGCAGAAGCGAGCAACGAGCATTCCGCGTCCAGGCACAATCGTCTTCGTCGCTGTTCTCGTTGAAGGAAATCTTAAATCGACGAATTCGACGTTCGTCGGAGCTTTGACGCTGAAAGAGGTGGGGAATCGTTGGGTGTGTAAACGGATGTCTCGAGCCGACGGCCGTCGCCAATACTAAACCACGTCCACCGTGGAGAATTGAATTGGCGCATTCGGCACGCAAGCGGATGCGTTCCTGAGGGCAAGAACGAAAACGACGCCTCGTTTCACGTGATTCTGCCGCGCGAAACTCGGCCTCGCGAGGGCTCGATTGATCTTGCGTTGCGTTGTACAAATCAATCAACACGACGTTAACCTTCTACAGTATGGAACGGGGCAGCGGGGGCGGGGGGAGCCTCGAGCTAGGTGGAGGCGGTGGAGGTGGCGGGAACACCGAACTATGTCTTCAGGATCTCGTCACGGGACCGACGACCGGCCTGTCGGTCCAACATCATCACCACTCGGCCGCCGCTGCTTCCATGGCCGGCCTTCACGGTGATCATCTCCAGGGAACGATGCACCATCACGATCTACACGGAAATTCGCACCACGACGCGTCTATGCTGCACAACTCCAATCATCAACTGCACGCTCCATTGGAGAAGCTGAAACGTGGTGAGTCGGTCACAATATCAAGGGCCGTAATACGGCCCGATTCTTCTCGCGTTCGATCGGTGAACAATTCTGAGGAAACTGGAAAACGAGGGAAATGTAACATTGCACGATCATGGATAATTGCTGTTGGAAGTGAACAAGTAGGATGCGTAGTGTGACGATTGAAAGATGAGGCTTTTAGGAGGTAATAATGTGAGTTTGGAATGGTATCTGTTTGTATGGTAGACGAGGGTAGACATAGAGTATCGAAGGTTTGGTAATTACGTTGTAATTTATGATTGGAGTGAAGCTGCGTTTTAAGGTGTTTTATTGATTATTGATCGAAAGAACGACGTTCTATCAATTTTGGAGTATGACTCCATTAAGGTAGTTCAATGTTAGTTTTCTTTCAGTTTGACTTTTGCATAGATTTTCTTTGGAAACTTTTTCTGGAGGTCTCGTTGTTATCACTTCTCTATCACCTTTCAAACTCACGCCACGTAAAATGTATTTCAGATTACCTCTATGAACGTAGAAATTAAAAGTGAACTGCTTAGAAATTTAGGTGTTTCTTTGATTAGATGGAAAATTCGTTTGCACTGAAACTTTATGTGAATTTGCTTTCATTAGGATTGAAATAACTTTCAAACAATTTGAATCTTACAGTGAAATTGCAAAGTAATAAATATATTTGAGAACTAAGTATACTTGCAACTTAATTAAACCTTGAATAATTATTCCAGATATAAATATCAAATTTTTATATTCATCTAACGTTTCAATTCTCAAATGTTATTTACAGAATAAACCTTTACACGAAAGAACAGTTGTATTCTGCACCTTCAGCTGAAATATAATTATCAATTCGCAACAATCCAAAATAGTTCACTCCAACTATCTCGCTCGTCAATAACAAAACAATCTATTTAATCTCTATATCTGAATTTCCAATGGAACCAACAATGGGTGCATCGATCAAATAAAAATCATCATTCTACTTCAACATCGCCGTAGGACGTTTCAAACATAATTCATCACTCGAAAACGCATCGTTTTCCTTCACTTCAATGCCCCGCTTTGCGCAACGTTAAGACGTAATCTAGATTCGAGACGCATAAATCAATGAAAGAAACTTAAATTTCAGCCATAACGGATTAAATTTGAGTGTTATCTCGACGATATACACAAATTCGAATTTTACAGGAGCACGTTAGATGTGTGTAGAATTGTCTTCTTTTGTGTGTTCGATCGAGAACCAATTCGTAGAAAGAACATTGCTTTTTCCTTCGTCGCACCGGCGCGTATCGCCGATAATCGCTTGTAGCGGGCTTGTCAATTCGTGTGATTTTGTTATTTGCGATATTATCGTCGATACTCCCCGTTCATTCGTGTGCGTAAAAACACTCGTGTCGCTTTCTTGCTCTTAAATCGGCCGTACACTACGTCGTTCTTGTTATCGCGCATCTTTTCAGGAAATCTCGTATCACTTTGATGCAGCAAATTTGCACGTACGACATACGTGAAGCAAGATTGATACGTTTATGCTGCTTTGTTCTATGTTTCGCTCATTGTTACCACACACCGTTAACTCTCGCATCGAACACACACACACACATGTGGAAACGTTCAACCATCATTTTGCAAATAATCACCGTGAAATTTCTTACGATGTGACGTTACAGTGAAACTGATTAAGTTTTTCATTAGGGCCGTATGTTAATCGATTTTGATCAATCCTCTTATCGAGACTTCCGACGCTTCGTTTTCAACGAACGACGTGACGAGTTCGCAATTTCTGCACGTTGTACACGAAAAATGTACGATATTGAAAAATACACGGATCGCTTAAACGATCGTATCTACGGTACAAAATGGAACACGACATAAACAGTATGTGACATTTTTGTTGCAATCCCGGTGAAAATTTTCGTACGATAAAGCAACATTGTACGTTGATTTTTGTCAAGTGCCAGCCGAGGCACAGATAAAATATTAGTACGAATAGCTTTGATAAGCACCGCGCCCATCGTGTTATTCCAGCTCTGATACGACATGACGAATAAAATTTCGGACCGGTTTCCGGTGTTAGCTGCAATCAGAGGAACGACTACCGAGTAGAATAAGAGTAAAGCATTTCGTATTATTCACGTTTCCGTGAAATTACCCGCGCGTCTGCGTATACAACGCGACACGTATAAGCATACAACGAATATACAATGTTGTATAAACATAGATAAGAAATTTCGATTTACGATTACTCAATGTCATTAATACGATTCCAACGCTGATAGAACCACTCACCGGTGGAATTACAATTTTTATTCGTTCTACGTTGACAGTAGAAGAAACGTCATTTCTTCACGCTTCTCTTCATGTCATTGTCAAATTTCACACTTCTGCGAACTCCAAAAGTGTTTTAAAATCTCAAGTCACAGCTAACACCTTTCCTAATTTTCTTCGTATCAATTAACAGTGAACACAAAGAATCCTTTTTTCTATTTGCGAAAAATCTCTTCAACTCATATACCTAATCAAAAATCCAGAAATTGATCTTACTCGTAATGCAAGGAGCTACTATCAACCTCGATCACGAATTTCAATAGGCCCGTTGCTTATCATTCTCTCGCTCTCTTGGTCGAAGGAACGTCAGATGGGTCCAATCTTTGGCGGCCTAATTTTTCATTGAAAAACGAAACGCACGGGGCGGGCGATGTTACCGAGGTCGAGATAAACGAGCGAGACAACGGCCGCTTGAGCAAACATCGATGGCCAAATTCCTACGTATCGTCGGTAGTTTCGTCGCGAGTTTCGCCCGGTTGAAAGAGAGAAAGGAAAAAAATAATGACACCATTCACCATCGGTCTAAGAAGAATCTCGGTGCACGTAGCAACGAGCAGAGGACGAAGACGATCTCTCGGTGGCACCACCACCTGTTTTGTGATTCATTAACTCACCGGCTTATCGGGATAAGGCAGACTTATCCGGGGCTCGAACCCGACACTGCGGCTAAACCCGATCTTATTCCAATGGCATCCCACCTATCCCCGTTTCAGTTTCACTCCCAGAGTTCTCTCACTTCCAGACCACAGGTATACTCTTCGTTCTCCGCACTCTTTGCAGAAATCGCGCGCGCTCTTTTCTACGTTTCGGGCAACCCCTCGATCTAGCCGATTGATCCAACGAGAATTCGATTTTCCTCGGGAAGAGGCTACCGTGGGACGTGACACGCCTAACCGTGGCTGGTTGATTAAGTGACTTTGGTTTCAGGTTAAGTTTAATTAGGAAGTGCGATTGAATTTTGGAAATTGTGAAAGTTTGTTTTAATTTCAAGTATGCCGAACGAAGTCTTCTGTCTTATTAACCCTTTCACTGCGGCAGATTTTCAGCCAAGGCCGCAAAATCTTGTATTTTGGCGTTTTTAAATTTTCTGAAGAATTGAAAAATTCACCTTTTTGAAAATTAAGGCGGAATTACGCAAATGACAGAAATTAGAAATTAAATTCGCACCAGTAGTCGCGGGCAAATATTCGAAACGCCGATAGCAATGAAAGGGTTAAACGATTTGTAGATTTTGCGTTTAGTACGGTATAACTTTTTTCGATGTGTAGACATTCGAATCCATAAACACCTGTATCAATTTTCCATTTCGCAGACAATATTTATAACCCAAGTACGTTCACCGTTAAAATTTTCTTCGTCGTTCTATTTCAAACACTACTTTCCCCTTTGAAACTGTGAATAAATCTCGATATCCATCAGTCATTCGAATAATTCATCGACATCCCTGCGCCAAAATTAAAATCCCATTTAAATATCACTTTCGCCGTAGTTCTTATTAATATCGCATCAATGCAAAACGCGTCAGTCCAGTGAAATTAGAGATCGATGACCCAGCGGATTGTTCATTGTCCAACTTGGAAATCCAACTTCTTCGTACGGACAGTAGGTGAAAAAAGGAAAATCTGTTATTCCTTTCGGTCAATACCAATATCCCAATATTTTGTCAACAGGCTGACATACGGTCTGTACCGGCTTTTCGATCGGTGCCCCCTGTAGTCATTAACTACCCCTTTATTATGGCGCTGCCTATAGGAGATCCGTTGGCAGATGCGCCGAAGTCAACCCTTGTTCCCTTCGTCTAATGGTGTTGACAAATTGCTCGGCTAGCCGCTACGTCTCCCTAGGGAAGCCACGGTGAAACTCTTCTGGCCGCAGACTCATTGGCATTTAGACGTGCAATCTTTTAGATCACTGCGCTACCGGAATAAGACGTAGTGTCGAGGTCCCCGTGCCTTCGATCTTGCTCCCTATGAATTATAACGTGAGCTGAATAATTGCGAGGATTCAGCAATTTTTCTGATTAATGGTGATAGCGTTCGAATGTGAATACGGCCAGCAGACCTAATTGATGGTTAAGGACTCGTCAATGGACGAGTTCACACGCTTTGAGAGGTGCTGAAAACAGTATCCAAGACAGCAAATTAGTTAATAGAAATTTATTCTAATTGGTAATAAAATATAAAAAAAAATGTGAAATCTTGATTTTTCGTGCTTTTGATAATACTGTCTTTGCCCGTTAATGCTCAGATTTTTGTCAACTTGATGTGCCAAAAATGATCTATTTTATATTTCTTTTTATTATTGTTTTTTGAGTGTGTAAAAATATTACTTACGTATATTAACTTACGTTTTACCATAACTTACGCGTTTACCGCAATTGAAAGAGAACAATATTGAAAAATTGCACCTGTTAAACGATTTAATTTATTAATTTAATTTAAAAAATTTTCTTTCTACTTTTTTCTAGAATTTTATTTAAACAGTTTAATTTAAACGAATTAAGAAATAATAGTTTTCCTAATTCAGTCACCGTGAGATTTCAAGATTGTGAAATTACAAAATAATAATTTTCCTTTATGGTTAACGATTTCCATAGGTGAATAAACAACTCGTTAGGTTCCAATGAATCAAGATCTCAGTTTCACACGTCATTTTCTACTACAATTGCCAAATATTTATCTTAGAAATGTATTTAACCGCAACAATCTAACATCCCTCACATCTTCGAAAAATCAACCATACATTTGCCTTCGTGTTTAATTATCAATAAATTCATACCATCTAACCGGCGTTAAATCTGTTTTACGGTGAAAGACGAACGACCGATCAGTTTTCCAAGGGAGTCAAGAGACGTCTCAATAAATCGTCAATTTTATAGACGAGCATCTCTTCTATATAGTACGAACATTATAGACTCGCCAGAGACAGTTAAGTCGGTCGATGAGCCGAGCTATCAAGCCGATTTTCTGGCTCGATTTTCTCGATCACCGAGGCAACCGTGGCGGTTCTCTAAGCGCGACAGGAACCAAGCCCGTGGGATCAACATAGAAATGAACTGATTTCCTTCCCATTATCTCAGCTGGCTCAGTGGTAAGGTAAGAGAGAGGACGCCTACCTCAGAAAACGAGGTTTGTGTACTCAGTGGGTTTCGATTGAAGTGGGCTGGCTCGGTGTCGGGGGTCGTTTCGTCGGAGGACATTTCTGTGCGTGCCGATGTGTGAGAACCGGGGACCTCGAAACCATGAGACCGTCGCAAAACTTATGCTCTTTAAGGGTGTAATCCTAGAATCGTCTCAAAATATGGCAGGTCTTTCTACGAAGTTAATTCTAGCCTCTACAAAGTGCACGCACGAAGTAGCTCTCGGATTTGTTTTGTTTTGGTACGGAGTTCTGGAGATGCTGTCAAGTTAAATTAATTAGGGGTGCTTGTTTCGAATTATGCTACTTTCTTCCAGGGCGATGCGAATCTTTTGTTGAATACATTAGAAGGTTTATTGTTTATTTGTTTTGACGAGTGTGGACCAATTTGTACGCAAATTAGCGTAGACAGAGAGCTGAGAAAATGTCAACAGTTGTGAAGAAAAAGGAAAATTACATTAAGCGAGGAATTAAGTTTAGTCATTGATAAAACGCACGAATAGGAATATTTTGATTATAAATACAGTAATAATTGTGGATCGTTGGTGAAAAGAAGGTTTAAATGCTGTATTATGAAGATTATCTTGTTAACGAATGCCTTAAGTTGAGATGTTGATAATAAATGGATTCTCTTATTTCTATTCCTCATGGAAGTAATAAATACGATTAAAAAATACTTCTGTATTTATCGAAATTTCAATATTTAATCAATTAATTGCTCACCAAGAATTGCTCAAACGAATCACAACTCGAGAATCGTTAAAATTTTAATTTTCACAATTCTTCCACGTGCACAATTGCTCAGCAAACTTTCCAAATTCGATTGCCCTATTGTTTTTCGCTCGTACGTATCTCGTTTTCATTTCCATTCGGTATAATTTAATGCCGACCGAAACAAGCACGGTATAAAGGGTCGCGCAGAGAGGAAACGAGGAGATTACGTTCCAATTAATTTTCATAGTGACCATGGGGGGCTTTGCTGGGTAGCGCCAGGCCGTCTGAAGGTCTCCAAAAGACATTCTATCCGCAGACTTTTCCGAAACGCTTGTGACACGCGTGTTAAACTCGAAAGACACACTGCCTCTCAGATTACTTATCGGTTCCATGTGCTCTCGCCCTTGTGTCAAGTTGAAACTAAACAAATTGCTTGACAAGCGCTACAGAACCCTATCCACGAAATCGCTGGACGTGTCCATGCACGGGATAAACAAACGCGCTATTTTCCTTCACACTTGTTCATCTGCGCTACTTTCTTTCCAGGAAGGATAGGAATTTTCTTCGGAAAGAAGTTGCAAACCGTCTCATACACATAATTTCTCTTCTCCAATT
>NW_017100941.1:1058675-1086710 GCF_001263275.1 Habropoda laboriosa
CTTTCGAAGAACTTCAACTTGAACAATTTATCGTAACACGAAATTTCATTCGTTGTCGTTTTTTCTCTAGTCATTTTGTCCAATGCAACAGAAACGTTTTGTGTTAATCTGATTTTTCTTCATTTACGAGAAGAGAAATTAGAGTAATTAAAATAAAAAACACAATTCTGACGCAAAAATAAATTATCGACGCTCTACAAGTGTTATTATATGAAAAGAAACTAATGTTTAAAATTTTTCGGAAATTCGTTCATTCTCCCGTGATTCCCCTATGGTGAAAAGCTTAGAGGACAGATTATCGCCGTTTAATCCTAGTGTGTTTCTCACAAATATACCAACAGATTCTACATAACAGCACGCGTTCCTTCGGAAATCCTCGAAAAAGACGAAGTTCCCTGACAAGTCACGGGCTAAAAATATCATCGATCGATGAGCATTTCCGAATATTTATAAACGCAAAGGCAAAGACATTAAGGCTTGTACGACACATACCCGGGCACCCGGTCGTTGTCCCAATGACAGCGCGTACAGGCCGGCGTGCTTGACTAATAAACGACTTCCTAAGGAAGCCAAGGATTACGAGATTAGGAGGAGAGACCGGCCGGCAGACAGCGTCTTTCTCCTGGAGACCATGAACAGTCTGGGCTCACAGGTGCTCCAACCACGCTGTCGTACTTCAACCCCCGTCGTTTTTCCTCGTCCTGGGGTTTGCTGCTTTGGTAATTATCGGCCGTGCGGCTGTGCTCGTCCGTCATTCGAAAATCGCCGCCACACACCTCGCTACGTGACACACTTTGCTTTTTCCAAGACGTGGCCCCAAAATTGGGACAGGAAATGCGTGCGGTCAGCTTCTTTAGGGAGACGTGTGAATGTTGCGGGTGTGTATTGGGTTCTCGGGAAAGTCCGTGGCGAAATTTAGGGAGAATTCAAACCGACGCTTATCTCTGTCTTTATTTAAAATAGTGGCAAAGTCAAAAGGGATTTTACTCGTCAGTTGAAAACGAGTTGAAATTATTCGAAAATTGAACAGGTGTGGATACGTTGATTTATTCGGAAAATTCGCAGGGAAATTTAGGTAGAATTCAAAGCATCGTTTCTCTGTTTCTAATTGAGATAGCGACAAAAGTCGAAAGGTGTTTTACTCGTCGATTGAAAACGAATCCAACATACCCCTTAAATTATTTGTAAAATGAACGAGGGCGGATATAAGTTGAATTATACTTTCCGTGGTGCAGAGTGGACGTCGAACTTTTCCTGACAACGTTTAAAAAGAAAAGCAGAAAAACAGAGAAATTTCACATTTAATTTGGAACGAGTAGATTTGACTAATTTTTACTGTAATATTTGTTTGCACGTGTCGTGTACAAAAGTGAGTATAAGAATTTTGCGCGAATGACTAATTTCGTGCGACTTTCAAAGGAGCTCACAGCTGCGCGATACGGATATTTTAGCCACCCTTGTAACCCTCTTCATCGTTGAGTTACACCGCGACACGGTCCACTAAACACCCACAATTTTTACAGCACATGCCATTTTATTCATGTTCGTGAATTACCGTCTCATTGGTCGACGATTATCGATGTCACTTTGCGAGGCATAAAACATTTCTCCGTGGTGTGCTCGCTTTTTTTCTTTCTCTAGCTTGTCATTAATCATGATCCTTACAGCGGTGTGAAATTAGCATATGTAAATGTAGCTGCCAGAGAGAAATCGTGTCTACTGTTGAAGAAATTTATTAAACAACGATTTCTTCATAGACGATTTTTTTCTATACAAAAAAGGAATTGCACTAATACCTAAGTGTTAGTAATACCTAAATCGTAGTTACTGCACTTTTATCAAAATTAAAGATTTAACACTTCAAAGTAGGAAATTTATTTGTTTATTTAAATACACGAGTATAATAATCCTTCGTTGCACGAAGATAAACGACCATTACCGATTCGAAACGTGAATGATGGATCTTCTAAAATTGTGTAAAGAGTTACTACAGTAAAACAGTCGAGAGACTGACAAACTGTGTTAGACAATTCCTGTCACTGTATGAAAAAACATCGACATCATTTTTTTACAACAAACGAAAGTAACAAAAAAAAAATACAATATCACACAGATAAAATTATCCAATAAAAGTTACGATACGTATGTTCCAAATACTTTTAAATAAATTACAAAGCAACATTTGTCCTTAACGTCTTCGAGTTATTCGTAAAGAAACTAAATTGATTAGGTTGACAGAGTAATTGTGCGATTAAAATAGGATTGAGATTCGTGAACGATTTCAATAAAGCAAGGGATTACCGGTGGAATAGCAGAAAACAAAACACGAAAACGATCGTTCAAGCCTTTCCTTAGGCCGTTAAAGTGTCTCGTGAATACCGTTTAACGTGGTTAGTTGTTAAAGCTATTAGATGAATGTGTTAGGAAAGAAAATATTACTGTAATAGTAAATCAACAAGCGGCAAATGTCAGTCCTCGCCAAATATCTCTTGATCGATGTCGCGGATATTGGTACAAGCTTTATTGCAGCGCGGGTAAAATTTTCCGGGTAATGAAAGCGCCGCTCTGGAATAACTCTCCATCGATAATTTTATATCGGATATTACGATACAACGGCGGAGATTATAATCCCCTCCGAGGGTTTTATAACTTTCATGGAGTACATTCATTTGAGAGACCACGGTGTGTTGTGAAATTGAAAAAAAGAAAAATTATCTCCGATACATTTTAGGCGGTTTTATTCTATAAGTGACCACTTTTGCAATGATGAAACACGCGTTGCATTGACGAATAAAATATGGAAAAATTAGATACAGTGGAGTTAACGTATCTAATAGTGTTATTAATTTTCGCAGAATTTTTTTTTAAATATAGTTTACGCAATGAAAGTGATTTTAAGCATAATCTTTGAATTACTGCAAACAACGTCAAACAAACAAACGTTAAAGTGTTTCCAAGTTTGAATGTTTTCAAAATTATTAGCAGTCTGTTAAATTAAATTATATTAAATGAATTTAAAATTTGCTACATTTTTCAATAAAGTTACTCTTTAAACAATCGTCAAATCGCTGCAAACAACTTCAAACAAATTAAATTGTTTCAAATTTCGAATATTTCTAAACTCATTGACAGTCTAAAATGTTAAATAAAATTAAATTAAACTTATTTAAAATTTTATCAATTCCTCGATAAAATTTCTCTTTAAACATAATCTTCAAACCGCTGCAAACAACACGAAACAAACGAAACTGTTTCAAATTGCGAATATTTCTAAAATTATTGACAGTCTAAAATATTAAATTAAACTTATTTAAAATTTTATCAATTCCTCGATAAAATTTCTCTTTAAACAATCTTCAAACCGCTGCAAACAACACCAAACAAATGAAACTGTTCCGAATATCGAATGTATCTAAAATTATTCGCAAGTGTAAAACAGTTTGCAAATTGCAATCGAACCGGATTCTTTCGATTCTGTGTAAAATCGATGGGGTTTATTCGAGTCGAGAAACGACGTTCTGTATCCCGGCGACGACGTTGTCTTCTTCGTCGACGCCCGACGTCGACGGTCGCATGCACAGTCGCCCCGTAAAATCCGTGCGGATTAGCGATCCACTAATATATCCCGCGGGCGTAAAAACGCGACGAAACAGCTGAGATATTCGTTCTCGTCGTTCCCTCTGGTGCGCGTCCGACGCGCGGCCAGTTTGTCTTTGGCATAAAATAACTCGAAGCCACAGGGAAAAGTAATAAATTTGTGAGTTACAACCTGTCTGCCTTTCGGCCCTCTAGTTACCATCCCTTCTCTCTCTCTCTTCTTTTCTCTTTTGCCTTTCTTTATTTCTTGCCCGTCCACCGCGATATCTCTCTACTCCCTCGTGGCGCGATTCTTTTTCCGTGTGAAAACACGTGCGAACCGGGACAAGTAAGGGGAGACCAAACCACGACCTCGACATCTCTCTCCCCATATATTTTTCTTAGGAAGGAAATTATGGAAAATTTGAGTAAAAACGAGATCAAGAAGCTGTGGGAAAATTTGTGGAATTGTTTCAACGATGATTATGCTTATTCGCGAATCTCTGAGAGTTTGACCGAGCTTTTTATTAGTGAATGTGGTATAAAGTAATTTGCAAATTTAAAATAATTAATTTATTCGCGAATTTCTGAGAGGAACTATGAGAGATTTGCTGGAAATTGTGTTTGACTGAGATTTTTATTAGCGAGTGTGGCATAAAATAATTAATTTATTCGTGAATCTTTGCAAGAAACGATGTAAGCTTAGTTAGAAATGATTTTCGATCGAGTTTCTGAATGTTAAGCTATGGAGTTGAGTTAGAAGAAACGAGAGTTTGTCGTTTTCCTGCCTTGCGACGTCTTAGCGATTAGAATTGAACGATTAGAGAGATGTAGAAAAGTGGAACTGCAGATATGTCACTGCATATAAATTTTTTTCGTTACTTTCTTACTACATTGCAGTCGTAAATTAGAATATTTTATGATACCGTTGTTTGAAAGAAGAAAAGAAGTAAGGGTAGGATCTATACAGACAGGTTCGTCGATCGGAAAATTCAAGTCAGAAATAAACGTTTAAAAAATTCCAACAACTAGTGTGCAATAATGAATGTAGAAAAAGTGGGATTGTTAAAATTTGTCGATACTAAAAAAGGTAATAAAATATCTATTTAAAGTATTCTATATTGTTACAAATATTGATATAAATGATTTAACAAAAATTTGCATTTTAAAATGATTTCTTTCTATTTCTAGTATATTTCCAATAGAATATTTCATAATAATATAGAATATACGAAATTTTACTCCAGTCCTCAGAATTCTCGTATTCGATATTTCTCATCTCTCTGCTTTTCTTCGAATTCACGAGAATCCAGGATCAATATACGATCTTCTTGGTAAACGGACAGAACGAAATATCTCCGAACCACTGACCAATATGGGTGTCGAATGTTTGACAGGAAAGGGTGGGGTAGTTTTTGGTCACATTCCGCCCTTCGAGGATCTTCCGTTTTCTCGTCTCGTGTAACTCTGCCACGAATCCATAGCAGCGAACAGTAGAACCGTCAAACGATACAACATGTTAAGCCTCCAAGAACTCTGCAGGGGATCCCGTGGGAACTATATTGGAGAATATATCGAACAAAATAGGAAAGGAGTCATAATGGCTCTTTGTTTTCGAACGTCATACGTGACTAAAACGAATGTTTCTTTGGTGTTATTCGTAATTAAGATTCGTCTTCCGCGTTGAATAGATTGGAAATTATTGTGTGTTGACGCTTAATTCGAAAATTTGACGAAGTTTGTTAATATTCTGTTTTCTTTAGAAATTGGGGAATATTTTGTGCATACTTATTTTGAAAATTTGACGAAGTTGTTTAATATTCTATTCAATTTAGAAATTAATACAAGTTGGAGAAAAAATAATATTCATTTTTCTTTGAATTCTGCACCTTTGCAGAAATTTCAATCTTTTATAGATTGCATATTTTCCAAATAATCTACATTATTTTCGATGACCATTTTTCCATTTACCAACCAACCAACGAATTCTCTCTCTGATAAAACATAGCGATTTTTCATCGATAAAGTCGTCAAGACCTCATAAAGAAAAGCCAGTAAATTAATTTCCACACCTAATAACAGTCGCAACAACTAACAATCAAAATATCACGTTTGTACATGAAAATTTTTACAAACATTGCTCATTGACCACCTTAAAACAAACATTTACTTTCTCCGTCAAATCCTTCGGAAATTTTACACTTTTCATCGGTAAAATTCGTGAGTTTTCGCTGTAAGAAAAATCTCATACACAGAAAGGAGCACGTTAGGAGTAATATCATCGAGCAGCAAGATATTGAAACGTGAAAAATGAAGGCCTATAAATTCCGGCGAGTTGAGTAGGTCGCTGGAATAGCGTGTGTCGGATCAGGATGTAGATTATAAGATTAACTCTAATCTTGAAATAATATACAAGCGTCGGAACGAGGAAGTTCCAACGGTGTACACTGGTTTTATCAAAACAGCAAGGAAAAATACATTTTTAGTGGCGTCGACCGAAACGAATACGTTATATGTGTTGTTCGTCAATTTCGAAATTTCACGGGTGTTATCCGATATGGACAGGATTATCTAGATATTTACGAGGATTGAAGAAGGGCGAAGAATAGATGCTGCACGGGGTAATTGTGACAGAGAATCTCGTTGGTGCGCTTGTCACGGCGTCTGTTTATTATTTCAAGGACCGAAATCCCCGAAATCGAAGGAACTTACAAACGAAACAAATAAATACCGAGCTTTCTTCTCTCGTTCCAATATTTTCGGGGTATTTTAAAAGATAACGTGACTAACAATATCATCTACAGAATTTTTAGAATCGTAAGTTTCTCGATTTTTAAAAATAAGCACTTGGTTCGATGGAAGAAAAAAAAAAAGATTCATTTCGCTTCTATTTGGCATTTTTTTGTTTTTTATTCCTTTGTAAATTGTTAGACGTATTTTTTTCGAGGTTTTATTTAAAACGAATTATTCAAAATTTTTTTAAATTGTGGAAACTATTTCATCTCCTTCTTTTCTCACTAAAAATTAGTTTTCATTTGTTATCCACATTATTTGCTTCTATCAAGCACTGAACACATATTTAAACCAATTGCATATTGAAAAAATACTATTAAAGTGATAAAATTAATGAGAAACATAAAAATTTATCTAATCCTCTTAAGCTTGATACAAAAGAGAAGAATGAAAATGTTCATTTCAAATAAAATAGCTGTGTTAAGAATAAAAATGGACAAAAAAATAGAAATTAACAATAATGAAATTAAATATTACTAAAAATAAAAATTAACAATAAAAATCTACGAATACTGTAAAATTTAAATGCTCTGTTCGTTAAACATTTCCAGTTAATATAAAAATTATTCGTTACACATTATAAAAGGGTATCTTCCTAATCTATTCTTCGAATATTTTCCAAGGATCCCTCGAATTCTCGCTACAAGCGCAAATACCTAAAATACCCTTCTAAATACTCTATTCCTTAAAAATTTCTAGTACCAAAATTTATTGCCTAATCCAAAAAATTATTCGTTACACATGAAACCGTATTTTGCCGATCTACTCTTCGAATTCTCTCGTAAAGCGCACGGTTCACCACTGAATTCATTTCCACGCTGGTAACGACTCATCATCGTTGTATACCATTCGGCTGCTAGCCGTTTATTTACAACGTGTTACATCGTTGGCATTCTTCTGTTACATAGGATCGTGATAAGTAGCGGCAGAGTCCATGTTTCCAACTCAGATGTTGTTTGTCGAGGAGACATCACCGATAACGC
The DNA here is from genome assembly GCF_001263275.1 of Habropoda laboriosa. Taxonomy (NCBI): domain Eukaryota; kingdom Metazoa; phylum Arthropoda; class Insecta; order Hymenoptera; family Apidae; genus Habropoda; species Habropoda laboriosa. Next base: position 1,066,028 of record NW_017100941.1, read on the forward strand.
GACATCACTGCGGCACGGCCGCTTTTCCTCCGGGGACTGGCCTTGCCAAACAAACCACTCACCCTGCTCAGGGTGGAAGCTTATCCTCGTATAGCCATTCGTAGCTCTTTACACGTGTTCTCCGGTTAGCCGATCAAATAGGTAACCGATCTGTTTGCGGAGTTGTAGATTAAGAAACTATTCCGTGCGGTTTATTTAAGGGCCAGCTTTCGCGGCGAATTCGACAGAAATTACACGCTCCCCCTTGGGAGGGACGAAAAGGGAAAGAAAGAAAGAAAGAACGGCCCCGTAATAACGAAGAATACGAGGAAAATGATAAAAGTGATAGGAATCGTTGCATCGATTAACTCAGCGTAAACAATGCGTCGCTTAATGTCCCGTGGACGTGAATCATTGTGATGAAAGCAGTGCTTCGTAATTGTGCAATAATGATCTTGAAAAATACTAATCGACGTGGCATTGCACTGGTTTCCGCGAGCCTTATCAAAAGGTGAATCATGATCGGTAATGTTCTTCTATATTTCGCTTGGACAAAAATGTTCTTCAAATTTACTCGATAATTATTTTTTAAAAGAACGTAGTATCGATTTGAATAACAGATATTGTTTGATTTGTACGATTTAATTCGTTCCTCGAAACAGAATTTTGATTTTATCGTGTATTTATTAGAGCAGTTAATGAGTTCGCTGTTAAAAGATGAATGGAGTTTGAAAAATCGTGGAAAAAGTTGTGTTTCTGTAGTAGGAAAATGTAGAACGATGTGAAATATTTTCGAAATTGATTTATGAGCAATTGAAATTTCCGTTACCATTTAAACATTAATTCTAATTTAACTAATTCTCATTTTTTAATAAATCCAGATTTTTCAAAACCTAATTTCAGTATAATCTCCCTGACTTTTATTAACATTCGCTGTTTACGATTCAGCGTGATAGAAATATATCACAATTGTTCCTTTAATTGTTGCAAACTACATTCCATCAAGATCGAAATTTCGTTTAGACATAACTGCAGTTTCAGGACAGGTTGGTAAAATTATACTTGTGAACCAGTGTGAAATTTAAAGGTATTTCAAACACATTTTTCGACGAAATTTTAAACATTCGCTGTTTTTCTGCGCGCGACGCTTTATCGAAGATACTTATTTCGTGACAACGTTTCAGTCAGTTATCGCGTTGTAAACGAGCAATATTTAAGTTCCAGAGAGAAGATCCGAGATTTGAGCACGCCTACGAGAGAGAAATGGAGGTGGCAGATAAAGTCTGTTTTCCCTTTTAATTGGAACTTCCCTCGATTTACTCGTTTAAAACCGTCCGAGAACGTTGCGATTCCATGTATTTCGCGACGGACAATTTTAAATATCGCGCGGTTACGCGCGTTCTTCTCGTGGAATCGTTCTTTCAACTTTTTATACCACTTCTCGCGTAAACATTTGTCGGTACAGCGATTTGTCACGTACGATTCCAAGAGGAAGACTTTTTCTTGAAAAAAATGCGCGGCGAACGATTGTAAACCACTGAAAACATGCTCTTTTCCAGTTTCAAAGTTGCAACTAATCAAATGGTAGTTTCCATTGCGTATACTTTTATTGAGAATCTCAAATGCATATAATAAAAAATTTGCACGAACAAATTTCTTTGAAAAAGCAATGGAAGTTTTCAAATAATATTTTTAACATTGAATTGTTTTTTCATCTTCGTCAACTTTCGCTCCCTCGTTTATTTCTTTTACATATTCTGTTATAAAACATTTGGACGAAGGATCTTCGTTCTAATTGATGCTTCTAAATAATTCACACCATTGAGTACTATAAAATACCATATAATGAGAAACTCTAAATACGTATCGTTAATGCAGCATTTCATCGAACAAATTTCATTTGCTCGCGTTCCTTCCGTAAAGCAATTTTCACTTGCTCGTAAATACCGAATTACGAGTGGATTATGTATAAAGTATTATCTGGCCAGTCACTCCCTTACAATCTTCACTCTCAAAGACCTCCCTATGTCTACGAGGCGAATGATAATTATTTATAGTCGACTAAACCAGACCTAAAATTCCCCTCCGTACACCTAAAACATTCGAGGATTTTGAACATTGCACACACCGTCGCGTCCGAATACGCGCGCGATTTTCGCCTATTTTTAAATTCCAACCCCTTCGTAAATAATATCCTTGTTGGTCCATACGACACTGGCGTCAGAGCGCGTCTTAAAGACGGCCAACATGCGAGGTTAGGCTCGTAACACAGTTGGCAATATCCTGGAAGAGTGACACGCGCGTCTTCGTGGCCCGCAGCCGGCAAGCGCGGCACTAAATCAGCCCGAGTTACGCGCCGACTAATTGTGAACCGCCTCCCTCCTCCTTTGCCGCCCCCGTGGAAACCAAATATAACTAAACGGAGCGAAACTAAACGGCCAGGCCGATTAACTTCTCCGTTGGCTGGCTACACACCACCGACAGACAGCTCACACTCGCCAGCCCTATTCTCGACTGCAGCTCGTTCAACCTGAAGAGATCTCTCTCTCTCTCTTTCCTCCCTCTTTCTCCATTTTTTGTTCTCCTTGCTTCTTTCCTTCACTCTCTCTTTCTCTGTCGCTTTTTTCCCCTGTGACGATAGCGTGGACCGATGCGGATAGATAATCCGAAGGAGAAAGAACCCGGTTGTTAATTACACGACGAAATAACAGTGTTCGTCGAGATATCCTTATAGGCTGTGAGAAGTGTGTTCTTTTACCCATGTTGCTCGAAAACACGAGGCTGTCTTTCGAATTACGATTGTGTTTTTTATCGTTGAATGAAACATTTTTTGCATAGTTTGTTGAACCCACTTTTCGAATATTACACTTATTTCTAACAGAACACTATTGTAGGGACCGAAGAAAAATTTGAAGGGCCTTAAAAAAACAACGGGGACTCGAACCCGCGACCTCAGGGGTTGCAAGCCGGAACTCTGCGCACTACCCCAACGCGTCCACTGTATTTTCTCCTTCTTGCTCCTACATGTTGGATGTAAAGTCCCCGATTCCACACTGTTTATTATACTACAAAAGACAGACAACGTAGAAAAAACTACACGAAACTAAGTGAATTAAAGTAACACAACAAGTACACCGGGAAAAATAAAATGACACTACATATACAAGATCGTGTAGATTTTCGTAGAGGTCGTCTAGATATGTCGGGTATATTAATTATACAGTATAACTTCATATCTACGCTCTGAAGCTTCAGTTTGTCGTGTTAGCGGTTTCGCGAGGTCTCTGATTAATAGCGAAATAAGTTAGTAAATAGCGGTGATTACGGAAAGCTTAGACGACGTTGCAAAAGGGTGTGATGCGTTTTGCAGTATGTGCACAGGGCGACTTCCGGGACGAGGTAACCGGGGGTTTGGCGAGGCTCGATTTGACGGGTCACGGAACTCACACTCCCGGTGGAAGCAACCCTAGTACACCGGGTGCGACACCCACGACACCCTCCGGTGGATTTTCTACCGCACAGCCCAGGTCCCGCACGAACATGACACACAGGCCGGATATCCGAAAAGGTACGCCTCGCCACTTTACGAGCAACTTTTCTAACCCACACCCCTTTTCATCCCTGTTTATTCGTTTTAAACGGATTCGTGTTTTGACCGTTCTTCTTTTTTTTTCTGCTTTTCTTTTTGCTTCAACCTTTATCCTCGTCCGTATTTCGCTTCTTGATGATCGAGTAAAGTGATCCGTTAAGGCTTGTTCATCTTCGCAGGGATGTTTTGCTTCGTGCAAAATTCCAGTTGAGTAGAGATAGTTCTGTTGTGCCAATTGTTGTAATATTTCGTCCAGTTTTTCTCTGTAACAACAGAATTTTGGTAATTGCATGCAGTTTCCTGCAGGATTTAAGCTTGACACAAGTGGATGTTGGTTGTTGAGAAGATCTGAGATTTAGGTGTTGCATAGGATTGCAGTGATCGATGCAAAGGATCTAAATGAGATGCGTAGGAGTTGGTTAAGGTTTTTCTAATAATTTCATTTAAAAATTAACCAACGAAGCGTAAAACTCTAATTCCGTTCACCAGCTAAACTCGTCTACAAGGAATTTTTATAAATTACAAAACAACACTTCTCTATCATATTACATTTTAATTATACAGATATTTCATTTAGAAGAGAAATATTTCCCCTCGTATGGAGCAGCTAATTCGAGTTTACAATTTCACTTACAACCCAATAATCGCGCGTCATCTTTCGCGCGAGCGAAGACAGAGAATTGGCGCATCAATGAAGTAGAATAGCGTGGTGGATTCTGATGGATACGATCTCAGTTTGGTCGTCTCACGGACTGTGAAATCAAATGATAATAGAGAATGTCGTGGGCTGGGTGCAGCGCGAGAAAGGTGAGGAAAATGCTGGCGTCGTTTGTTTGCAGGTTTGTTCGGCACTTAGCCGGCACTCTCGCAGCCGCCCCAAATCCCCGCAAATTGAAATATCTCCCGGAGTCTTACGGGCCTGGTTAACAACAAACCCCAGGGACGGATCTCGCTTCACTCGTTGTAATCCGGAGACGAGGGCGAGGCCTCTCTTGCTTCTTCACGCGAGTCCAGCACGTTCCTCTACTTCCTGCCAAACGAACCTCCGAAGGTTCTTTCAATTTCAGCCTTTTCGAACGGTAACTCGTGTAACTTGGTGAAATTCGTCGGATTTTTATGCAGTAGGACCCCGTTTGAAAAAAGAAGAACATAAAATTCTAAATTTGTAATTTTGTAATTTAGGGTTAATTAAATTTGACCCGAAAAGCGACGTCGCTGGAACTTAATTTGTATTATACTTCCCGCGTTATAGAGGGTCCTATTGCACTCTTTCGTCTTCTCAAGTTATCCAACGATGTTTATTCGAGAATGCACTACAATTTTGAAAAGTTTGAAAGTAAAATTGTTTCTTCTTTTAGTCGCAGTGTTAGATCGCTATCGAGCTATACTTTCTTCTGTCATTTCGTCGTAAATATTTAGAATATCGATAGGAACATAATGGGTGACCTAATTACTTACGAACAGCAGCGTATCTGCTCGATTAACCTTAGTGCGTTCTCTGGGTGAAAAAAGACCTAAAGCCGATGTGAACCTGGACAATAAATTTTCGATACAATACCAAGCGAACGTAACCTTGATAACAGCAAAAGATGCCGAAGACTGCATTAGGGTTAAACCGAAACTAAAATTTCTCAGGATAATTAAGGACACAAAGGTGTCTCGATACGGTCGTTCCTTCGCGACGTCTCTATTTTATCTTCGATCTGGCTGGAGTATCTAGTTCCAAGAAAATGGTTAAATCCCATGCACCACATTGCGAGCCCCGGGTAGATTAGGATGATGCTGAATAAATTGAAACATGGTGATAAAGACATCGAAAAGGTCTCGGTGTCGCAACGTGGCCTGGTATCGGTGCGACCGGTTGTGTATGTCGGTTCGCTACCTCTGTAAATAGTCGTTTCTAGCTAGAAGATAGTTAGCGGCATCATCAGACGCAGTGATAGCGGTGCTCTTTGAAAAAGGAGGCAATCGATCACACGGCTGTCAATGCGAGTAAGGGAAGCTGGCGATTTGCTGCTGTGGAGTCAGGGGTGGAATACCCTCACCTGTCACTGTCACGATCATGACAAACACATTCGTGTTATTCTCGAACGGCCAGCCGTGGCAGAGATTACCGATCGAACGTTCCAAACGATTCACGATCGTTCAACTATGGACATCGATACGCACCTTTACGTGTTCTGTAATAAAACAAATTACCTTCTTCTTAAGTCAATTTTATTGTACTTTGGAAGATTTTGATGATTGATTTGTGAAAAAGTGGGAAATTTAATGGACAATTGAATGGGGTCATTTAAAAGAACGATTTATGCGACATTTACTTACCTGGTTTTCAGGAAAACGATAGAAATGATCTCGTTCTGATAATTCTTGCTGTAAAGATCAGTGAAATATTTATTGTTTTAAATGGAAGGATTGTACATTGTTCTGATAAGTTGGGTAACTAAATTTCTAAATTTTGGATATGCTTCTTTAATTGAAATTGAAAGAGGTTACTTGGACGAAATTAAAATTTTAACAATAATGATAGCGCTTTTGAGGAATCGTAGTATGTCGATAATTATTTAAGAATATTTTATTTTACTTGAAAATCCAAATTTAACGTCCTGACAGTGTCTGTTATGTCATCGAGGTAAAATACATATGGTCAATACTTGAATTATCTATTTCATACTTATAAATAAATTCAGTAATACCTTATGCAAGTAGAATCAAAAATTGGAAAAATTTATTTCGCCGTTTGATTTTGAATTTAATTTGATATTTGCAATTTGCGACGAAAAGAGGCTCGTTAGAGGGAAGAATATAGTGAATTTTATCAGCGATAAAATTCTTTGTTTATCGTATTACAGGCTAATTTTTATCACGTGCAGGAATAGATATAAGTAATATTTATCGAGTTTTTTAAAGGCTTCAAGGGATAGAGGCCTTAACCTGGAGGCCAGTGTACATGAAATTAAGTTAACCAAACGTTAACGAGCTCCATTATAGTGTTTAACTTTCTATACGAGATTCCGTACTACACAGTCTTAAACGAGCAGAGCGAATGTTTAATTATTTTTACACCTCGTTAACGATAGAACAAAATGTACGATAGGACCTCCGCTATTGAAACTAATGGAGAAACATGATTTATCTACTTAGAGACTTTTTTAACATCATTCAAGTTTTGTAAGCTATTTTAATTTTCTGCTTTTATTTGAAGCTTCTTTCTGAAAGCTTCACTCACTTTGGAATACTAAGAAACATCATTTTTTATACTATTCTTATTCAGATTCTTATACAATATGGCTACTATTTGAACGATCATTCTTATCACTTGACAACAATAATTTGCCATCGATCTATCACGCATACAATATATACAAAATGTATAGTGTACACACAGACCTTTTTATTTTCGTATTTATTTACTGACATTAATCTCCCCAATATCAAAAAACACTCTAAAAATTGAAACAAAGTAATAACACTTTGGAAACCATAACGACCAGCGAATATTTATGTATATTTTATTAGAATCGTTAACAGAATTTGTCTTTCGCCAAAAAACAAACGAGACATGGTATTACAAGAATTTTCAAATAATAAAACAATCCATTGCACATTTCGTACCTGTGAATTTTCCAATATTTAAATAATTTAGAAGTAATTGGAAATCTCGAAGATTTTCTCTTCATCAAAAATTCTCTCGATAAATTTCCCTCGTTACAGTGACCTATAGTTATACGAGAAGCGCGTGATTTAATTGATTAGCTGTAAAAAAGAAAAAAAAGAGGCGACAGAGTGAATTTTCTTAGAATAAGCGTCGCTTTTTTCTAGCGAATGTGATATCTTAACACGTTTCAGATGTTGGGACACCAACAGAGGTGAAACACGAATTGGGAGCCGGCGGAGGGGTGGTCTCACCCGATGGTGTGGTTGGGGTAAACAACGCGGACGATAAGGACGGAAAGAAGAACAAACGCCAAAGGCGGCAGAGGACGCATTTCACGTCGCAACAACTTCAGCAGCTGGAGTGTTACTTCACGAGGAATCGGTATCCAGACCTACCGTCCAGGGAAGAGATATCTCTGTGCACAAAGCTTGCAGAACCTCGAGTCAGGGTGAGTGACAATATTATTATTAAAAACCTCTTTATCGCGGACAAAAGAAAGAAGAATTGAAGAATCTTAAGGATCAGACAACTCGAAATCTACTCCGTGTTCTTTTTTAAATTGTTCTAAACTATTGTACGATAAAAAATATTCTATCTATCGTTCCGGTAATTAACTGGAATTAATTTTTAATTTTTCATTAATTACCAGGAATTAATTTTAATTGATCGAGTAAGATTTTTTGGATAAACGAGTAAATAATTTATTCGCGTTATATTTCCACGAAAAATACACAATTTTAGTGCAATTGTGCAATGGTAAAGGATTTTAGTTAAAAGTAAATAAATATTGAGAATTTTAGGCAACCTGGTCTATTGTGTAACAAACGTAAATGAAGTAAATGAAGATTGTAATAATACAAAGAGGAGTTAAGAAAGATCACGAGGTGTTTAAAAATATTATTATCTTGAATTTTGATAATAAGTTAGTTTATCGCGTTTTACAACGGAGAACTTTTATCGTGACAATTTAAATCGTTATTTATCCTAGTGAATAACTAGAAGACCAAATAAATTGTCAATTAATCATCGTAATAGTCGAAATACAGTTGAAAAAATAGCTCGAATAAATATTCCATCAAATAGTTAATTGTGCCATTTATTATTCAACGAAGATCAATGCACATTTTCAATTCACCATAAAAACCAAATGATCCATAATTCTGTACCGCGAAAAATCTACAGAAAAAATCATGTCCTTAGCGAATCCGACGATAATGAGTCAGTCTACCTGATGACTAATTACTTTTGACAGAAACTGAGAATTATATCGACAGTCGACGGTTTTCGCCGAATTTCTCGTTATTGTCGAAAAGTAACGTATTGCTATCGGCGTTTCCTCGCGTTATCAGCCAATCGTGCACGAACGTTTATCGATCATACACGTTTGATTTCGGACAAACAATTTCCGAGTAACAGGAAATTCGGTGCATTGTCTCATTTCTAGCGAATTAGTTTCTAAACATGTTCTGAAACGTTTGTGCTCGAACATCGAATCGGAGTGGCTTATAAACTCGAGCTGATCAAAGTAGCAAGAGAAACTTACAATGGACGCATTGATGCGTTGAAGTATCGATTACAAAGGCAACAATTCATGCTCTTTCTGCCAGATACCTCGAGGTCTCGTGTCTACAGACGCGACTCGTGATCGGGAAAATGGCATTTCTTTGCCTACCGATTTTGATAGTTTCAAGAAATAGGCGATCTTCAATTTTGTGACTGTCGACAAGTACGGTTTAGCGTGTTGGACGTTTAGAATGTTGTTCTTAGTGTATCTATTCTACGTTATTAGTGAAAAATAGCACTTGTATTTTTGTAAATTTGATCCATATGCGCGAATAAAATCTATGGATTTACTTGAGGGAACTTTATTTAAGATTTCTTGAAAAATCATTTATTTTACGCAGTAAGCAAATATATTACTAATTAATTTTAATTATTTCAATAGAAAAAATACGTTTCTATCGCAAGTTCCAAGATGCAACTTCGATTTATTATTTATCAAACGTTACATTCCATTTTTTTGTTTATTAAGGTATAAAACTTAGCTCGGGAATACTTTGCGATAATAATTCGTCGGAAATCTTTAGACTGCTTCGTTGAAGATAATATAATTCAGTTAAAAATCCGAAGATTAACGTTGAAATTTTTGCAAACCATACTTTCACTATTTTAATTCCAATTAATATTTAAATTTTAACTGAAAACACAGGTAAATCTCCGGGATCTTCTTTAGAACCCGTCGGATTTTCCGAATTTTAACATTTGCAACAAATCCCGACGATCACATGTAAACAATCGCAAACTATGCACACACCGTTGTGATTTTCCCTTGGTGCGTTCAAAAAATCAAGTCACGAAACGTGAAGAAAGGTCGAAAGAGGGAAGAAAAATGTCGGGACAAACAATAATAAGCATACACTGGTATGGTGAACGGGGGAATAAATTCACCGCGAGTCGTTTCGCACTGATAGGCGAGCAAACGAGGCGAATCCATGGCTCGTTCCGCAGTTTGAGCTGGATCAAGCCTCCTAGGACATGCTTCTCGACTTGACAATCCTTGCGGTTTCGTGCGTTTCAGCAAGGCCTTTAGGAGAACGGTCATATCAGCAGATGAGAGCTCGGACGAGAGAACGTAGGGATCGTTGGGCTGCTGGAAGAGAAACAGGGATGGAAGTGGGCAGGTATGAGGTCACGTGGGGTTGCGCAGCTCACAAGGGAAGCTTTGCGCTGGTAAGCCCTTCTGGATTTATAGAACCACACAGAGCATGGCACGGTATTCCCGCCACGCTGCTATACGCCATGTACCAAAATGCTGCGGATCCCAACTATCGTGGAACCACCGATGCATTCGCGAATTTTAACGTTCTCATCGTGATACACTTCGTTTTTTCTTTTGTTCGAACGTGATATAAGGCCGGGAATATTCTCTGGGATCTTTTCCAACGAATATCGATTAAGCAAGGATATTATTGCGGTAATAATACCCTTTTTTTATTTTTTCGTCAAATGTGCTGAATTGTGAAATTGGAGAGTAACAGGAAAGAGAGAATTTAATTACAGAAATGTCGCTTTTTGATTTTTGTTTTTTTGGTTTTCACGTGAGGCTGATATCTTGAATTCTTTAAATGAAATGTTATTAATAGAGGACGTTGTTGTTAGGCATATCGCTTTCAGAGAATATTTCTTCTTCCTCTGAAAAAGTATAGTTACTCACTTCGAAATTTCTCACATGAATCGTTAAACGTTTGTATAAAATGCTCGATAAAATCTTCTCTACTTTTGGTCTACATCAAATCTCCTCAGCACTGCGTAAAATGAATTCTTTCTCGTCTTGTCGATTACATCCTCTGTTTCATCGCATTTGTCTTAACAGTACAATTTTTCTAAAAGAAACGTCGCACAGTATACGATCGCTAATAACCAAAATATTGAAAAAATAAAATTCTCCACTGTGCGTCGCAGAGAAATCAGTTTTTTCTTCGTACATTGACGATCCATCTTTCTCAAAGAATCGTCTCAATCATCTCAAAGGAAATTTCAATTAAAATCACAATTCGCAAAACGCGATCCACGCTCCTATCGCTTCAAAATCGCATCCACGGAAACGAATCGCGATGGCTGTCGAATCCGTCGAACCGTACGGTCGCGTAATGTCGTTCTTCGCTGAAAACTTGTGTCGTAACACGTACCTTCGAACAGGGGAAATTTACGCGAACCGATTTCGGCGCATTTAGTCAATTCTAGCCGTGGCATTACGCTTAATTAATCCCGACGCAACATTTAATGCTCGCCGATAAATGCGTGAAAGCTTATCTATTTTGTCCGCGGATTTGCCGGCATTTCGAGCGATATCTGAATGGGTGGTCGACGAGCGAGCTAGTCCGGTCTGGTTACCAGGAGGAACGAAAGAACAGGTTGAATCGTTCGATCGATTCGGCAAAATCCGTACGCTACATCTTCCACTCGATATTTCCCACTGTATCGTTCTTATATTTCACGCTCGAGTCAGCGGAGTCGAGATCCCGTGGCCGCGAAATATCCGTTCGCCCGATAACGCGGTCGCGTAAGCCAGCCTCACCTGGTTCTCATCGATTCGCGGCGAACCAATGAATAAGAAATCTCACCGAAGGCTCTTTCTAACCGAGGGATTCGATTTTCACCGTAACACTGTGCCGCCTTTTCCCCCCATCAATTCATACCTCGAACGCGCGCTACCGGTCTCTTCTGCGGGCGAATAAAAGATCCGCAGACATCATACGAGAGAGGATGAGGCGTAAGAAAAATGGAGAAAGAGGAAGACACAGTGTGTGCACTGGTGAACAGGGTTTGTGGAGAAAGAACGAGAGTGAAGTGAGAGAAAAGGAGAAAGGAATAGAGAGAGGGAGAGAGAGAGAGAGGAGGTAGGTACAGTTATCTGCAAAGAGGCAGGCGTATGTTTCGGTCGGTGGCAGCAGAGCGCGGCTGTCCGAGATAATCCGCCGGTGATTAAGACCATAAATCCATCGGCGGATTAGTATGGTTGCACCGCACACCGCGTGGCGGCGTCGTTGCACGAGACTCTCTCTATGCTGCAGCCTCTAGCTGCAAGCACGCTCCAACCCCCTCTCACACACTCTCTCTCTCTCTCTCTCCATGTAACCCCTTTCTCATACCCTTTCTCTCGGTGCATTCTCTCTGTTTCTATCTAACTCTATCCTCTCTGCATCGTTCTACCTTCTTCCACCACCCTGCTTCTATCGCGACGGACACACGACACTGATCCGTGTTGGTATACCTGCCGGAGGGAGAGAGAAGAGTAGTGGAGAACGAAGTGGAGCAAGGGAGAGAATGCATACGTGTAATGTGCAGTGAGAGGGTGTAGCCAGAGGGACAGAGGAGGAGTGAGAGAGAGAGAGAGAGAGAAGTTGAGCTTACACGCCATGGGAATGGGAAATGGGACGCCACGGAATATAGGTGGACACTAACCGGTATGAGAGTGAGGATTACCGGGTGTCATCCGTATTCGGCCGGGTTAGCGGCTGTCAGCGGCCAATGCCATCGCTATATATCAATTATTACCTTTGCCATTGCAACGGCTGGTTGCATTCCAATGCACGCGTTGCGCTGCACTGCACTGCGGTCATCCGGTACATATCTCTTCCATAGGCCGATTTGCATCCGGTATGCGAACCGCCCTGCTGCCTACTCCTCTCTCCCTCTCTCTCTCTATCCAGGCATGTAGCTTGCCTTCGTATCCCTATAGCCCCTTCTGTCTCGCTCTCTTTTTGCACACACACCGGTGTGCGGTGTACGACTGTCGCGTACCACCGAATTCCGGTTATACGCGGGGTTTAACGTCGAACCGTTGTTGGCAGCCGAGCTCCACACTTGCCAGCTCGTAAGTTCTCGTGTGCACAAAGGCTCAACACGGCTGTCTTCGGGATTTGAGCCGCGGCGGGCGCCGCTTGCCGTTTTCGCGCATTATGAAGCCTCTGCCGTGCCCGAGCCGCGCCAGGACGAGCAAAGATCTCGAGATTAACTGGCCAGTGATTGAGCCTGTAATGGCGCGGATATCTGTTACGGTGATACGCGGGATTTGGGGATAAGCAAGACGAGCTTTTCGAGAGTGCTTCGTTTGATTCAGGGACGGTCCACGCCACGAACAGCGTTTTATCACGATGTGCTCTACCGCTTCTTTTTTTTTTTTCTTTTTTTTTCGGGGAAAACAATTTCGCCTAGGCGAGGTTCGTGTTTTTCCCGAGGATACTCTTGTATGCTTCAGAAAGGATTAAACAACGTGGCTTAATTTATGTTAGTTTGTCAACGTATGTGCCTTGATCGTTGATACTGTACGGAGTTGTTCATATTTTATAGGTAGTTTGCACGCACTTGTAGGCTATTTATTAGGTGAGATTTTTCAGGATTTTTCATTCGAAGAAATGTTAATTCGGAGATTTCCCAACAGTAACTTAACAAGAATTGTACGAAATTTAATTTAGCACGAAGAAATTCAGAAATTTTCGACAATTAACCCTAGCGCGGTCTTCGGGTCATTTTTGACCCATCGCATTCTCGCTTCTTTAACAACTTCCTTAACATTCTATTAAAAGTTTATTGTCAAACTTCGTTTGATTTGCTAATAACAAAAATTGTTACCACCTTTTTGTCCCAACATAAACAAGGCACTATCTAAACACCAGAAATCAATCGTGGTTAAGACTTACGAAGAAGTGAACGATACTAAAATCGAAAGAAACTCTCTAAATAGCATAAAATTTGCGAATAATTAAAAATCAGAAATTTCATCTGCAGATCTTATTTTTCACGGTCTCTGCACGAAGGAAAATTTTCATATTTCCCGCGGTTGTTCCGTCCGTCAAGCAGGAAATTCTAATGCGTGGACGACGATTAAAAGATCGTCTTTGGGATTTCGAAGGGAAACGCATCTCCATTCGTGAAACGATATGACGGCTCTCTATCGGAGATTTCGAGTCGCGGCGAATCGATGGTGAGCCAGTACGCTGTAAATCGCGCGCGAAGTTAATACCGTTGCGGACGGGATTGGAAAACGTCGAAGGCCGCCATGCGTGATCTGCGATATTCCGTTGGTGGATTACCACCGTGAATATTAACCTTTTACGGTGAATTGTAGTCCTGAAGTAACGTATCGAATTTCCGGATTTATTTCGCGGCCGCTCCGTGGGAATATCGGCCGATATTAAAACCAACGTTGAGCATATATGAAGGAACGATTAAGTTTGCACGATTCCTTCGTGTGGATTCTAGCGTTTTCAATTGGTACACGGATGGCTAATGTAGTGGACAGTCTTACGATTATGATATTGATATCTTTAATTGATAAGATCCGTGTTACAATATTTACCTGCTGTCATGGCTGAACTGCGGTAATGGGGCATTATTTTCCTGCGAATTTGCAACAGTAACGCAGCTTTGTATAAAATTCGGGAAGAAAAAAGAAGGCTAAATTAGAAAACTGGAAAAATTCAGAGAATTTTCAATGGGAATACATTTTTGTATAAAATTAGGAAGAAAAGAAAGCTAAATTAAGGGAACTGGAAAAGTTTACTATATTTCATAGAGGAATTCAGTAATTTGAAAAATACGCTATCGTTCATAACGAAAATTTATTTTTGCATAAAATAGAGAGCGAAAATGGGACTAAATTAGGTAACTCAAGAAGTTTGCTATATTTTACAAAGAGATTCATTAAAAAAATATATTGTCATTCGATGAAACCTTCGTAACGAAATTTCGTCTCTTCCAAGAGCTCGCAAATTGTTAACAGTCATCTTCGCTGCAATACAGAAAACAGTAAACACTTGATGAAAGTTTTTTCAGTTACACTTAATCGATTATACGCCGGTTATCCCGTGCTGCAACAATGAGATAGCGATATAATGATTGAATGTAGATAGACATTTGCAGGAATAATTTACAGTAGAAAACTTGTAAAACAAAATTCGTATTACTCACTCCTATATCTTAACTTCACAATTTAAAGCTCAAAATAGCCCAGACTCGCCGATAATTCCGCTAATCAATCTTGCTTCCGGTCAGAAGCTGCTACACGGAATTTCTTCTTATCGTAAAAATGCGTGGTCACGATCGTCGATCGCTGATTTCCCAAATTCCTGGCTCGAATCTCTAACCGATTATTTACAAACACGCGAAGAAAATCAAAATCTATTCGCCAATATCCGTTTACTTAGACCATCGAGCTGTTGCTTCAATTTATTTCTCTCTCCCTTGACGTTCGATCCGATCGTTTCAAGAATCCTCCGCGAAACGCGTTGCTCCTCGTAAATCGTTTCGTCGCGGAAACGCGCGTTCGAGGCAATCTTCGCGGCGATTTCGTGAACGACGGGAACAGAGTTTCCGAAAAAAAGCGGCGACGAGAAAGAGCAGGGAGAAGAAAAAAAGAGGGAACAGGGAAGAGAAAAGGAAGAAGGAAAAGAGAGTCGAAGGGAAGAAGGGAAGAAAAAAGAGGAGCGAGGGAGGGTGCATTGAATTGGACGGGAATCGATAGGCGAATGCAACGCAATGAGCGTAACTATTTATAAATTACAAAGGAATGGAGGAGGCGCGAGAGCTAGCCGGGACACGGCATTAAAAATCACGTGTTCCGCTTGAGCTCATAATCTCGTATAATCTTTTGCAAAGTTGTTAATACTCGCGGCTTACGGGTGTTAATTTAATATCCATACAGGTACGCCAACATTGAATATCCGAATCCCACTGGCTGCAGCTGTACAGTCCACTACTACAACGATAAAAAAAATCCATAAAACTGCTCACACCGAGCGAGAGGAAGAGAGAGCTAGCTTCCCATTCCATGTCGTACGCTGGCTCATATGCCGTTTGTATCGTTCAGCGTTGGCCCTCCGGACCACTTTAATACAAACGATAATACTCGTTTCTCGTTGTTTTGCCTTTATTTCTACTCCCTCCCGTTTCTCACGGCCGCGACCGTCAGGAATTCGTCTGCTAACGGCTCAGTGACGGTCTCTGTTTTTCGATTTCAATCGACGACGTTACGCCGGCCATCTCCAGGACTATTAATGGTAACTATACGATGGTATTGTGATTTATTAGGTTTGCTAATTTTCGTGATTGAAAAGTGCGATTATCGTCGTTGGTTTAACCTTCTTTCTTCGTTTCAATCAAAAATTTGTCAGCGCGAAGAATAACGCTGACCATCGACGCCTAAAAATGGCAGGTAACCCCGCGATTTCTTAGGTTTGCTGATTTTTGTGACTGAAAAGTGCGATTATCGTCATTATTGGTTTAACCTTTTTTCTTCGTTTCAATCAAAAATTTGTCAGCACGTATTAACAGACTTTTAATCCTTTCGAGATCGCATTATTTTTTTTCAAAAAATTGTCATTTATCTACCAATCGTTTGTAATGGATCCTGAATTAAAATTTTCGTTTAAGTACTCGTGAGATATCGTAATTTATTTGATAGTGATTTCTTTATGAATCATATGCTAGTTTGCAGATTTTCTATTTGAAAATTTTTGGGACGATGTTACACTGGTTGTATTTACGAGGAATAATTCCATGACGTTTCTTCAATTTTATCTATTAATTATTCAATCTCGTATTTTCATTTAAACGTTAACAAATATAATCGTGTCGACGAATCAGAATTTTAGTGTTGTAATTGTATTGATTCACTTCAATCGGTGATAATAAAACATGATAATTGCACAATAATGTTGTGCCTTATTAATTCAATTTCGCGATAATACTCGTTTCGTTCAGTTTTTTATCTGTCATTCTGCTACATTTATTGTATTGAAGTTGTGAAAAATTCGTTTACAAATATTTTGGTCCAAGTGAGTTTTGAATTTAGAATTATAGTATTGATCGGCATCAGTGTCGTATATTTAAGATGATAGGTAATTACCTGACACACACCACGCTCTGTTAATTAATAGATTTAATAGATTAGATATGTGTGATAATATCTGTTCCTGTTTACTGGCATTAAAATCTCTAAATGAAAACAATTAACATTTACCATCAAACTTTCTTCTGTCGCCTCGAATAACATTTTCTGTAAAATATTGCCAATTGAATATCTTCGAATTTGATCGAATTAAATGAAAATCGGTTGAAAATTAACCGACTTCAAGTTTCGTTCGATCAACATCATAACAATCACGTTAACATTGTCCTTCTACCTCACTGGTAACGCCAAAATGTTTAATAACAACGAAAATACTTTTTAAAAATGACAAACTTATTTTACAAATTTATTTGATTGAAAATAACAAACTTGCCTGTAAAAAGTCACTTGAATATTGAGAAAAACTTGTATTAATGATCGTTACTCTTTTACTTACATTCACGTTATCACCTCGCGAATTTAGTTCGATTCTAATACGCTCTCCACTGCTTCAAGAATTCTCAATTACGTGAAAATGCTTTGAAACTGTTCGTTAAACCAGATCTCGCAGCGTCGTATTTCGGAAAATTGTTTCGTCGTCTTGGCTGTGATCCAGCCAGCGTGAAAGTTGTCTCGTTGTCCGTAAGATTTTCAGACTTCCGAAAGTGTCACTCGTATCCGTGACAAATATCGTCGTAACTAAATTTCATTAATTAAACCTTTGCACTATCACCGTAATATTTAATATTTCTTAAAATTCTTCTTTCACAATTCATATAAATATGAAATCATGACGCACGTAGCTTCTTTCGATAAAATTAATTCTATTTAAAATGTTACAAACTCTTCCATTAACGACGTTCAATAATTCAATATTTTTCGAATATACCAAACCTAACTTTTGCACATTTTAGTCAAATCTTTCCTTTCGGCCGTATCGTTTTGAAATTAAAAATGGAAGTACGTAAAGGATAAGATTGAAGTGAAAAGACACCAACAGCACAGTAGCAAATTTTCAAAGCGCCTGTAGACGTCAATAGCAACGAAAGGGTTGATAGGATCTTCCATAATTGCAAAGTTGGACAGTGACCAAACGGGGACGTTCGTCCTTGATATCCAGTCTCTGGACAACGCGATTTTCCTGCACGCAGCCGCATATTCATAGCAATCCTTGAGGATATACTCGCGCGTGCGCAGCCCACGGTGCACACATATTCACGGAAATACGATACAAGCACGTCCTGGCCCCCTCTACGTAGGATGTGACCATTCCGGTTGATCCATCTTGCCGTTATAGTGAGATTTATGGAGACGGTACCGTTGGCGACTGAGACTGCTGGTCCGGGGGTTGGGAAGGACGAAAACAGTGAAAAAAGGAACAGGGAAAAAATGAGAAAAAGAGGGCAGGAAAGGGTGTACTCGCGTGTACGAAGGGGACGAGGATGGCACAAGCACGTGTGGATGCATGAAAACGGCTAGAATGGCGGCTAGTATAAAAAAAAGAACGAAGAAGATTAGGGTATAGAAGAATGAGAAGGCAAAAAAGATCTATGCCAGTAGCTATCACGTATTTTTTGTCACGAATCGACTAGATTCCGTTTTTCTTCTTTAAAAAAGTCTCTCAGCGAGGATACTTTGATTGGTTACGGTTTTTCATTGAGTTACTTAGGATCGAACAGGATGTTGAATATTATTCAAGTTACTTCTGCTCTTTCTGAGCTTGATGAAATGGAGATTTCGTGATGAAGTCAGTAATGTAAAAGAGTAACTGTGAAATTATAGTTTTGCTTTTCTAGAAATCTCTTTTGTAGAAATACAAGATGATTCACAATATTGGTACTTTATCTTTGGATAATTAAAGTATCTGCCAATTTATATGAATTTTCAGAGAATGTCGTAATAAGCTAATTTTCTTGTTAAAACGACGTAGAATTTATGTAACTAATAATGTGATAAATATATACTGAACTAAATGAACAATCTTAAATCGGTTGTAAGTTAAATTATTTTACCACTGTGCGTGTGTATCCTCGTATTAAACACCATTTCTTCCGAATTGACAAATGCAATCTAACTCGCACTGCAATATTTCAAAACTCGACGAGATAACAGAGAATTACACAAGTGCTTCGAATAATTATATCAACAAACATTATAGCATAATTTCATCTTGCGTGGAACCACAATGGCCCCTATAATCCGAAGAAAAGTTAAAAGTACACCTTACCTTCTAGGGACAATTAAAAATCGATTAATAAACATCACGTCTCAATTGTCAACAAATCTTCAACGGCACTCTAATTTCCACATTGAACTAGTTCCACCAATAAGAAAGCACCGAACACCACACACTCGGTTCATTTAATAAATCTCTCGACGTATCAAGGCCCATCACGATACAAATGAAAATAAGCTCGAGTACGTGGCGGTAGACGAGGTGTAATCGTCTAGAAACGGGCTGTTCGAAGATGTACAGACTTAAAAAAGTAGCTTGAACGTGTATAGAACGAACATGATCTCGAGGTCGTGAAATCCTCTCGAAGATCCTCGTGGATCTCTCAAGCAAGTCTCTTGGCAGAATTTATTTTTAACGAAGTGACACCTACAACGAAGCCTTGTCTCTGGTAAAATAACCATATCCACTGGCGCATTTCCTCCAACCATGTCTGATCATGTATCAAAAAAAAAAGGAGAGAAAAAAAGAAAAACGCGTAAAACGTCCATGGTGTTTCTTTCGCGAAAAGCTGTGTCTTCGGAGAGAGAGAAGAGTGACGTGTAGAGACGTGCGTGGACTAGGGGTCCCGTGGATTTCGAGGTCGTAGGTGTGCGCATATGTCGGATAGACGGAGGGATGGTGGATAATATAATGATGGCGTCGGCTGGGCAAGGAGGGGCGGGGCTACGAGGGGATCAATATTATCCTCCTCCACCTCTACCTCCACGTTTTCCTCCTCTGTGCCCCTCTCTTCTCTGACGACCAGCCTTCCCTCGGCGTTCCCCTCGTTCCTCCAGTTCTCCACCACCATCGCCGTCTCCACCCTATACAACCGTCGACCTTCTCTCCCTTCTCCATCGTCGCTCTCCTCCTCCTCCTCCTCCACCTCCTCCTCCCGCCACCTCATCCCTTCTCGCCGACGTCTCTCGTCTTACGAATCGAATTGCTGGGCCGACGCGACGCGACGCGACGCCTCCACGCCACGGCTCCGATCTCGTGTGCGTGCGTGTGAACGCAACGGCGGCAGCGGCTCTCTGGCTTTCGAACGCGGATTGTTTATCATGATAGGAGGCACAAGCGATTCGTTGATCGCGAACAGCAACGGCTTTTTGATGCTTGGCCAGTTTTTTGGCTACCGCTGGATTTACTGTCATGTTCGAGTAACAGCAGACTTTTGAGTGGACGTGGTAACGTTCGTTTTGCTGGTTCGAGATTTGATGTATGTGTTTAATGGTAAAAACGAGATTGTTCGGAGAGAGGTGGAAAAATTTGAATTTATGACGCGGGGTTGGGTGGTGAGGGTTTTTTTTAAGGGGTGATGATAGTATTGAGAAGTTTGTTAGACTATGTTTGGAGCAATTGGATTTTGGTTTTTCTGATTATTTGTACGATTATTGTAGTATTTGGTTTTTTTAAACGAGCTTGTTCTTTTTGACAGATTTTAGTATTGAATTTTAAGGAAGTTATTAGATGGTAATTCTAAGAAATGGTAATGTTTCAAGCAGTTGCTTGTATTCGATTGATTGTTTATAGGAAATCAATTGTAATACTGTTATTTCGTATTGGTTAATTATAGTACCAATTAATACAAATTTTCAAAGAATGTGTTTCAATTTCATAGTCTATTTCTACGCGACAAGTAGAATTGGATGTATAGGTCAGACAAATTGGAATCTTTCAGAATCGACTAAATTCGTTGTTATAAAATAAATTAAGCAAATATTACAATATTCTTTACACATTTTAGAATATCGTACGTTTCTTAATTGTTTGTACTTTGGATACAAGTAAGCAACAAAATATTATAAAGAAAATTTTAGGAGCAACGAAATCGTTCGCAGATTCTTGATT
>NW_017100941.1:1086821-1108051 GCF_001263275.1 Habropoda laboriosa
GTTTCATTATTTTTATTAACTAATTTAGTCGAGTATCTACTTATAACCATTTTCAAAATAACAGAAATATTATTAGATACGCGTATATATCACTTTACTTTTATTTTAAAAAATAGCTCATACCGTTTTCCACTGGTGATACAAATATACCGATGTTTGCATTTTCAACGCACTCTCTCGACCCAATACATAGCTCGAAATTTTAGAAATACAGTCATCCGGATCGTTTATTTAAAAGTGCACTCATATTTGTTTTTGTATAACGTTTATATAGCGTGAAAACGAACATAAAATTCGAAGAGGAAATTTGTTCGTATAGTTTCTACCCGTTTCTACTGTTCCATTTTACACACGTTCACAAATCGTTATTTTCTTCTCGATAAATAATTTCACGATACTACTGCTTTAGATACTAATCAAAGTACAAATAAATTTTCAGAAATTAATTTCTCACAAAATCATTCCAAAAACGTCTTACTTCTTTATATTACAATTTGCCGCTATTTGTTTGCATAATATTAGGGACCATTTTTGAGAGAATGCAACACTTGCTACTGTTGAAATGCTAATTGTGAAAATTTAAATACGAAAAGAAACTTACAGTGTTTTTTTACCAAAATCCATACCACGGGTCTGACGCGTTGCAAGGCAAGGGGTTAAAATAGACAATTTCTTCTCTCCATAAAGTAAGAACAACTAAATCCTACAAAAAACGAATATCCTCACATACAACCACAAATCTCACAAATCGCCTAAACATCAACCCTTCGACAGTTTATCCCGAGTGAGTTTAACTCACGAACAATTTAACTCAAGAGAGACTTTTAGGAAGAAAGTTAGAAATGGAAGAAACATTATTATCAGAACTGTGACGTACGGTTGTGTGCTTTAAAAATAATCACACACGACGTAATTATGAAAAACATACCTGTAAAATACGAATTCTATTCACTCTAATTCGTAATTACATTAGACTGTCTGAAAGGGTTAAACACCGGTGTTCTTACATAAATTCAACACGCCTAAACGTACCATTTGACCCATTTCTCTTACAAAAAGCACAAGCGTGAGCAACGTATTGAAAGAAGGAAACAAACAGAAAAAAAGAGTGGCTAACAGCGTGGCTACCTAACAGTGGTACGAAACGAATCGCGCTTATCCGATTGTTCAGTGGCCGTTGTTAAGTCGTGGGATTACCTTGTATGGGGCAGCGTTTTCGGGGGTGTCTATATAATGTCGAAACGTATATGTGGCACAGAGAAGAGAAGACCAAGGGTAGCTGCACGAGTTGGGGAAGTAGAAGCTTGGCCGGTTGGTGGGGGCTTGATTGATGAGCTAGCCCCGGTCACGGTCTCATTACATTTATATAAGCTTTCGTAGATTGAGCCGTGCGCGGAAGCTTACGCGGTGGCGAGGGGTCGTGATTTGATGAGGTTTTATTGCTTGGATGACGTGACGGGAGCCATTGTTCAAGCGGTTGTCGAGCGGAAAACATTGGATTCGATTTATCGCGTCTGCTGGACTCGCTTCTCGAATCGCGAATACTTCTATTAAGTAACGTTCCAACGACTAATCAATCTCAAGGAAACAGAACTGTAATTGGACCGTACGAGAGAGATGTGTTCTTGAATTGTATCGAACTTTGCGGAATCTGATAAAATTTCTTTTGTTGAAATTTAACACGCGTCAAGGGAGAAGATATGAGTTTTCAAAGACCGAATGGACCGATCAATTTTTGCTCCTTTAATCTGCTCGAGGATTGTAAATATTCTTTTTCGTCTAATGGACCACCGATAGTGTACGTTGCATGGAACGTGTTAAGCAACGATTTCATTATCCTTTGCGAAAGTTTTTCGTGTACAATGTTGATGATAGAGGATGTACCTAAAAACTTTTAACATTAGTGAGCGAGGTAATGTTACTTCACAGTGGACATAATTGATAAAGAATATTATCCATTTTGATGTACTAAATTATTATAAACTAGATTATTCGATGATTTAAACTTTTGTTTTTTAGAATTTATTTTACTGTGACACGGTGTAGTAATTTTTCAAGAAGGTTTAAACTATTTTACAACTTATTAAGTATTGTAAAAAAAGAATTAGTGAGATGCTGCAAATAATTTCATATTACATGCTGTGAACAGAAGATCAGCAAGATCTTTACCTACTTAAGTTATTTTCAATATACTTGTCACTTAATAATGTTTCGATCTGTCTTTACCACTAATACCAATTATTAATAAATAACTTCATAATGCAAGAAATTTCTCAGTGCATAATTATTACCATTATTAATATACTTAAATCTATCAACCTATCTTTCTCCCAAAATTTCTAAACGCAATAACTTATTCACTCATACATTCCTTCTCTCTAATTCCGCTTTCATATTTTCATTAAGCAAAAAGTGCGTCAAAGTACCTGGTTACAATTTTTAACGATTTAATTATACCTACACCAAGAAGTCTAAACTTTTATCCAAACGAGAAACAAACGCAGTTAACAGTTGTAAAATTACACGAAAACTTCTCAATTTCATAGCAATTTGTCACTCGTCGAAATATTACTCTGGCAAATACGCCCGTTCCTCTTTGAACTTCGTATAATCGAAATGGCGGCCGCCATTGCGGTGAACCACCGCGATCGGGACCGTTCGAAAATTACCAGCAGCACGGCTAATCCAGCGACTTGTGCCGTGACTGGTGCGATCGGAAAGTTCATTCATCAAGTTTATGAGTCCGCGGGTCGATTTGGCCTCCACTCCGTGGGCAAGATTCTGCGACGCTGTTAAAGTTTATGGGCGCGGTCTCTTGGTGTGTATACGAAACGACTCGCGCGCGCCTTCCGAGAGTTTATTGATTCTCGAGCCACGGCATCTTTCGGCCGCCGTTCTGTCCTATCGAGTTTACTCCCCCTCTTTTGGCTTACCGTCGCCCCGTGTCATGTCTACGGGGTTGCTTCGTGAAATCCAATGATGTTCCTGCTCGCGGAAGAAAGTTTGCTCATACGCCACCGAGCCGAGGGGGAAATATTTTTCTCGCGCCACGAGATACTCTGGCTTCTCGCTAAATTCAACGGGGGAAGAGGAAACTCGTATCACCTTCCAGTTTCCACGATATTTACGACGTTGAATTATCATTGACGAGGAGGCGATCTGTAGACGGTGATATGATTAAATAGAGAAATAGAGATTAGTGTTAATTTGGAGAAAGAAGAACGAAAGGAAAATGTATAAATGACGATGACTAGAAATAGAATTTTTCTCGATTAGAATTAAATCAAAGGTAAAGCATACTTCATGCAGCCGTAGAAATTGAAGAAATTGAAGTTTCGACTTCTTATCTTCCAAAGTTTCTCTCGATTCTCTTGCCTCTATGCTCGTAACGTGTAAACTTTGACGCCTGATCGATTTTACAACATCTCTACATTTCGACTGCACTCGAGTATACACAACCCGAGAAAAAGTGTGCTTACAAAAACAGAAGCCGCAGAAACGACGACCTGAATTCCGCAAGGATCGAACAAAGATCTCCGCTAAATCCTTAGCGTTAATCTCTTCTATCTGCTCATAACACAGCGCGTAAGGTCAAGAAGCGCGTGGTTTTGAGAATAATAGGCAAAAGGTAGAGCATTATTCTTCATTAGCCAGTTTTCTTCCCCTCTTTCAATGACTCGTCGCGCCTCTTAACGTTTCCACGGCGTGATCGTGGAGCCATCCATCTTCCGAAGGATTCTCCATCCACCTTCCTCGTTGTTTCTCCCTCGATATCTTCCTTACTTCCTTTTTTTTGCCTGAGAAACTTCCCCCCTCTTCCGACGGTAGATAGGTTTTCTCTTCTCGCTGGTTGCCTTACAGTTACGCGAGAGCGACGTGTATCTGAGTGCAACCACCCGTATAATTGTCGGGGGCGAGCTGGTTCGGAGGCGTCGTGGAAAAAGCAACACGAAGGAAACGAACGAACCGGAGGGCGAAAGGATGGCATCCAGAAGGTTGAAGGGCGGATAGGAACGGGAAAGAGGGTGGAAACGGCTGACGAGCTGCTCTCTCCCTCGCGCAGTATCGAACGCGAGAGAGGAGGGCCGCCTTGAATTAACGCCATCATATTTCAGGATGGAGGAGCTCGCCGGGGTTTTCGTGCCATTTGTCTCAGGACTCACCGTCTACCGAGCGGAACCGCCTCCTTCGCCTTTGCCCCCCTTTCGCTACATGAGTAATACCTGGCTGAACGAGTCCCCGCGCGAAATCTGACAAAAAACAGAAACGCGTTCCGCTTCTTCGTTTCAATGGGGCGGGCCGCGACGTACGACCGGCATTCGTTAACGATGAAATTCGCTTGGTAAAAGAACAGAGGGATTTCGCGTGGATTTTTCTCGACCCGCTGAAGCATAAGGTGTTTGTAGATCGGTGGAAATAGCTCCGGTGGTAAATGACGATGGGAGCTTGATTAAAAAAAAGGACGAGTCGGGTAGGCGCGGTTTACATAGGGGGAATTTGTTCGACACGATGCAATTGCTTCCTTAACGAGGTGTAATTGTTTCGTCTCGTAGATAAGATAAGATAATTCGCGTTAATTGGTGTATTCTAGAGTGTTTTCTCCGATTCGTGGAATGATCTGTTTGTTTTTTTTTTTTGGAATTTCTTCTGTACTCCTTAACTGAAATGTTGAGTATCTACGAATTTTTCATTTTTCGAGGTGTTTTGAATGTATTTGGGAATTCGCTTGTTTTTCAACTTATTACATGCAGACGCTGTATTTCTAATCGGTTTCAATTTTCCACTTCTATTTCCTGTAAACATGCACTTTTTTAATAAAAAGAAAATTAAACCAATCGGCTTAATAATTCTTCCCCCAATCACTCACAAACACTGACCATATTATACCACAATAATATAGAACCGTTAAATAGACTTGATAGTCAAAAAACCTAAATATCTCGAAATTATAAATATACATTACAATGGTATGAAACCATTTTAGGTCCAAATACCTCAAAACGAAAAATACAGCACATACAGCCCTCTTTCACAATTACCACCCCAATATTAACTACACAACAATCTACCCGTCTCGGTACAACATCACGTCTAACCAAACAATAAAATTTGTTCCCAGGTATGGTTCAAAAACAGAAGGGCGAAATGGCGAAAGCAGACGCGTAACGCGAACGCAGCAGCCGACGCGGTGGACTTCAAACCTGGCTTCAGCGCCAGCTTGAACAGTTTCATCGGTCAACCGTTCGCAGATCCAGACGCACTCTACAGTTCGTACAGCACGTATAACAACTGGGCAGCCAAAGTGCCGTCCCCTCTGAGTAGCAAAGGCTTTCCCTGGGTGAACACGCTGAGCTCCGTGGTACCGACAGCGTCACATCATCATCATCACACCCAAGTCAGCCCGGTGAACTGTTTCAACGCCGCGGCAACGTCTGTCGCCGGTAATCACATGGGCGGGATGTCTGTCTCCGTGGGTCAAGCGGCCACCTCGATGTTACCCGGCATGGGATCGAGCCTAGGTGTAGCTGGTTCACCTGTAGCAGCGACAGGAGCGGCATGTCCCTACGCGGCACCAGCTGCTCCGCACCATCCTTACGGACCACCGGTGTACACTCCGCACCACAGAACAGCAGCAGCACCCGAGAGCTGTACAGTGATGACATCGAGTAGTATCGCCTCGTTACGATTGAAGGCCAGGCAGCACAGCAACGGGTACAGCAGCCTAAGCGGCAGTTCTTTCAGTATGGACAGCACACCGGTGTCCGCGGCTGGTAGCCCTGTTGGCTCGAGGGCGTCATCTGTTGGCGGAGGATTGAGCGCGTGTCAGTACGCACTGACGACAGCTGGCGAGGCGAATCCTCATTCGCCTAGCAGCGCCGAGGCTCACGTTAGCGCTACAGCTAGAGCCCAAGTCTGAGGTGAAGCGGGGGCTACTTCTAGCCCCCATCACCACACTGTAACCGCGAATTCTGGAAGCTCCTTGGCTGGCTCCGGGAGTTCTTTAGGAGGTGGCAGTCAAGTGGTACCGGTGGGCGCTGCAGCCAACGTATCCGCCGGTCAGCAAAGCGACAATCAACTGAGATCGCAAGAGTGACCCAGGCCTAGGTCCGCCGCCTCGCCGACCTTGTCGTCGACCCCTTCGTCGACCGCTTCCCATCCCCCTTACCTGATGTACGACGAAGACGGAATCACGGCGGACCAGAAGATTGAGGACGATAGAAGCGTGATAGAGGCAGGAGGCATTAGCGGTGAGCAGGTTATCGCGACAGCTGGAGGTATTGGAGTTGGCGTTGGTATAGGGATAGGTGGATCTGGAACTGGTCCCGGTGGTAGTACAGGTTTGGCTAGCTATTGGCAACACGCTACCACAGCCACTGGATATTGGCCATCGTTGCTTGACTGTTGGACAACGCCGTCCATTGCTTCCGGCTCGCAGACGCTCTCTCTGCCGCGAGACGAGAACTGAGAACAGCGGACGTCGTCGTGATGGCACCCGTATCCTCGCAAGTGATTCTTGGTATACCTTTGATTCATGGATGCCAAGTATTTTTTTTCTTTTCTTCTGTTTTTTTTTTTCATTACAGTTTTAGATGTTGAACATTTTCAAAGATTCTGAGATTTGAGTTTCGTCGATTTTCTCCTGTCTTTCTCTTGTTTCCTACTCTTTTGCTTGGAGGACAAGCTGTTTTTGCGAGGACACTAGTGGCAATACTAACGATGTCGAGTTACTGTAATTCACTCGTACGCTGTTCTTCGTCGAACTTGATAAATCGAGTGTTCTTGATGGTTATTCATACGAATTAACGACATTCTTCCCCAGTGCAAGGGGCGAATGGAAACAACGCTGTACATAGGATTGTAAATGCACGGACGATCGTATTGGTATATATAAATATACATATATTTAATGTTTCGAAGTGCATGCTTCATCCGTAAAAAAGGAATGGATTTGCCTGAGAAAGGGTTTCGTGTGGAGGGATTCTATGTTTCTTATGAAAAGAAAAATAAAACAATTGATTGAGCTTAATTGAAATTTTCTATCTTCCCGCGTTTTCACGGAGATCGTGCGAACGCGTTTGACAAATACTCGAGCCAAAGTGCAATATTTTCGACTAGGTGGTAGTCGTTCTTCTCGAAGACAGTCGCTTAAAGCGTGATCTATCGAGCAACAAGCTTTATATTCTCCTGAAAAGAGAAGAAGAAAAAAAGTCCTCTACTTTCCCTTGCAATTGTTCATTTTAGTTTTCTTCGCGTGTCACGGAATATCGTGCGTTTCGAAACAAGAATTCACGGGCAATGTTATTACTTGTCACGTTGTATAACAGTCTTTCAAGGCTCCAAAGATGATGGTAAATTTAATCGCAGACTAGAAGAGAATAACGAAAGAGAGAGAGAGAGAGAGAGAGAAATAAGAAAAGTATGGGATGACTAATAAAGAGATCCAGCGCGGATCGAGAATGTACTCACTATTCTGTAGATATATGTATAGTAGACGCTGATTTTACGCGGTTCGTAAATATCTTTCAAAATTGTTATATTGTAATGATGATAATAATAATATTATCCAGCAGAATACCAAAAATGAAAAAAAAATAAATAAATAAAGATAACGAAAGCAAATCATACGCAGGCTGTAAGTAAACGAAAATGGCCACCGTCGTCGTGACAGCGAGCAGCGGTGCTTTGTACAGTGTACGAGGAAAGAAATCACTTTATCGACTATGCGTACGTTATAAATATTATTAATACTATTGAGTAATTATAAACTGTATTCGATATCCTTGCAGGGCACGTGTAACTGGACTTTTGAAGTCCGTCGATTCCAACCTCTTCGTAATTTCCGTTTCTTCTCGTTACGTTTCGATTGCATCGTTAATTAAACAAAACCGTGTACCGTTATTTTACCATTGATTAAAAAGAGCGAAAAAACAAACCTTCGAAATTATTACGATTATTCGATTAGTCGAGACAAGAACGAGAGATCGTGCTCGCGCACAGTATAAATAGAATAAAAGAAAGAAAAGAAAGAAGGAAAACCAGATATATCGTAGATTCGAGAGAAAAGAAGCGGCATATCAACGTATAATAGATCCGACGCAGAGGTGAAACGACGTGAATCGATCAACTTCGAAAGTCGATGCAGGCATAACGCTATAGAACAAATAGTGATGTAAGCTAGACGTAAGAAACGACCGCTATTTTGTATGAATCCCGATGTCGTACAAATGTTCGTCGTAATCACATATCCCAGTTCCCGCGGTGAGTGATTGCAAATGCCCGCAGAAGAATGTTCTCATTCCCGTCGTCGTTTCACTCACTACGTGTAAACGTTCCTACTGGGCGATATTGAGCGCCGAAAGGCCCCGTTTGTAATCTAGTCACAATAAAAATCAATTCTACTCTAAGTGAAGTCTCAAGTTGCCACTCTTACTTCACCGACACCTGTCTCGTTCGTTGTTTCAATTTACTTACTTTTACGTTCGTTCCATTTCTTTTTCGTTTGATCGACACCGAGAAAGTTATTTCCTCTTTCAATCCTCTTCGTTTCTTCTTTAGTTACGAATTACACACGTTATTCGTGTGTAGAAAATTCTACGGAGGAGAATTTTAAGGTGAACATAGTAGAGTTAGGTGATTCTTGAAAGAACTCGAATAGTCTCCACGTCACTTCTGTTTTTGTTGGTTATCTTCAGCTAGGTTTACTTAACGAAACAAGCGTACAGAATGTTCCGTCACCAGAACAGGTTATCATGATTTACACGTGTCAAAAGTGTACCTCTATGGAGTTACGTATGATGCGACCGCGAAACCTATTTTCTTTCATTAAATTCACACCTTATACCAACTAGTCGTTGCTCAAATTCTCTCCTTCCGATCTCTTTTTATGTTCGTACACTTCGATGCTGAGTAAAATGGCTTTTATCTATAAACATAGTCACGTTACACTTCGAAGTTCATGCAGAAATTGTGTCGCCAAAACTCAAATACCGTTTAATAATTCGTGTCGATTAAGCGACAGGTCGCGTTCAGTTGGACCGCTGAGAAAACAACGAATGAGCATCGCGGATCCGATCGATCGAAATTCTATCGTACGCGAAGTCGAAAAGTTCCGTCAGGTGTGCTAAATCATTTCTACTCGGCCACCTGAACCTTTTACACGGTTACTATTGAATTAAGACGGAGCACCGGGAGCAATGAATTCCGATCGATGATTAGGTTATTTATCGGTAGTTAGGCTTCTCACATTACACCCCTCTCGGACATTGAGGGAGCATCGATAACCTACGGAATCTACATGCATACGAAGCGTGTAACGTGTTGCATTATGGTGGTCGGGGAGAACGCGATAAATTATGCACCCTCTACTATGTGGCACGCGAAGGGTCGCTCAATGCCTTGGCAACCCCTCGTCCCGCTAAACTAAACTAAACGTATATTACGATGATCGTCGCGCTGTTAATGGCACGGCACAGTCATAAGATATTGCAGTCCGTATGTTCCCAATTATATTGTATACGACAGCGGCGTAGATCTCGCGCGATTTTAGCGCATTTAACCGCCCCCGGAAACGACCGCGGTGAAATTATGAGAATTATTGATAGTCGAGAGAGAGAGAGAAAAGAAAAGGAAAACGTGCGAATATTAGGAGATAATAATTTATTTGCAGAAATAGTTGGTAATTTTTTTGTTTTTCATTTGAATCAACTTTTGAGGAGAACTGGAAGTGGTTTCTTTTTTTTAGAATATCAATAATTTTTCTTTCTTTTCTTTCTGAGCGTACCGTTTAATGATATTCGTGCTTGAGAAATAATGTGCTTGTGGTTTATTTTGTTATACACGTTAATAAACACGATTGATTAAATTATTGAATTAGTTTTGTATTCTCTGTGATGGTTTCGAAAATGTAGTCTAGTGAAGTGTTTGAATATTGAAGAATTATGGTAATTTTAGTTCTTGTGACACTTCTGCGAAGATTTGAACGTCTCTTTATCGTGATTTCTTTGGTAGAAGTTTATTTAGCAATGTTCCGTTTGTATAATTTTTATACGTATAGTGAATTTGACAGATGAAGAGGTGATAAGAGAAGTTATGGTGTCTATAATTAACGTATTAATTTCACCGGGGTTTTGACAAACACTTTGAAACACATATTAATTATAGGTCCAATGTACAAAGAACATTTTATCTCCCCGGCAACTTATCTCTTTCCGTAATCTTATCGCCTAACTGGCGCGCGACACACTTATACCAAAAATCCTCGCGCAAAATGTAGATTCTTGTAAAGTTTGTTGCATTTCCTTTCCATTTCTCGACACGTGCCCCGGTTTCTCTTACTTTCTTCGTTGCTAACGATAAAACAGAAAGGAAAGCTGTCGCGTGATTATGTCGTGGATGAAAGTATAAGAAAGTCGAAGAAACGAGTCGCCACGAAAAATACAGAAAAATTTATCATTTTTGAAATATATCAAGCGGAGAGTTTCAATTCGTAACGCGTGTGGCAATAGAATTTAATGATTTTCGAAACTCGACGAAACAATGAAACTCTTTTATTAAAACAAAATTGTCGTATAATGCAATTCATTAAATATTGAATGATTTTTTGAAAATAACATTTTCCAAGCAGTCTTCTAGACACTCTTGCAAATTACTCCATTACTGGAATTTCTCGAATTTCATCAATTACGAGAAAAATCGAGGAGACCACTTCGAAGATCTCGATTTCCACAAATTAATTCAACAATTGTACATCTATTTTTAAAAGAAAACTGTTCATTCCAATTTAACAATCACCCTTCGAAAATCGTCACATTTCTACCAGATGACCGAAAAAATCCACGTGATTCATTCGATTCCTCGATGTTCGCAAAATTTACACATTTCTGCTCAGCTACTCCAAAGTTCTCTCCCATCTCTTAACGTGATTTTCAATCTGCTTCATTTCGCAACCGGAAAGGACTAACAAACTCCACCTAAACAAGGAAGATTTCCTATTTAAAAAACCGAAATCCTCGTTCAACCTTCTTTTCCAACGCGACTCGACTCTCCCTCAGACGAACATACTCTCTCCCGCAGGATCACAGTCAGATAATACGAGAATCCATGCGTCACAGCGTTTGAACGGAGAGATTCCTCGAGCAACGCGTCGTCGAAAGGGCCAGAGAGTCCTTCGTCGTCGCGGTTCCGTCTTCAGGGTGTCCTTCTACTCGTAAAAAAGCTGGCTGGGACGTCGTCATCGACGTCGGCTTAGCAGGAGTCACAGTAACTCCGAAAAAGTTCACCGTTGCTCTTTCCTTTCGACTGCGTATATTGAGAACCGTGTGGCGCGCGCAAACACGCGGAGTAGAGAGCCAAACCCGCTGAGATTCGAGGATTTAGCGACGGAATAAAATCCCAATACGGCCTCGTGAATATGTTGTCGCCGCCGTCTGCTCCCCCGAGGATCGCCAGAACTCTCTGGCATTCGACGGAGAAAATGAATATCGCAGCTCGTGCCACCGAGGGCCGAGATTCTGTTCTCCACGAGCTGCGAGCCTCGTTTATTCGACGGTTGCTCGGGTTATTGACTGCGGGCCGGAAGTTGATCGCAGACGCCGTTGAGAGAGTTCTATGGAGGTGGGTGGGAATGGAAAATGGGGCGAAAACGATGCAGTCATCTCAGGTATTTTGTTCGCTTTCCTGCTGCGTCGAGTATTAGCTTCTCGAGAGCTCGATGCAAATTTCTAGGTTTAGTTCTTTTTTCGATGTTTCGCTGCGCTGTTCTCTGGGAAATCTGATAAGAACGTTTACCATAGAAACGTATAGTCGATAATCTTTAACTAACAATTCCAATGAAATACACATTTTATTTACTTTTCGATTTAAATGCATAGAAAATTAACGAAAATTATGCAGTCAATTCTGAGAGTTATGTAGACACTTTTAATCTCGCTCAAAAGCAATTTGGAGTTATTACACTTTTTTCTTAAAACATTAGAATAACGTAACAAATAACTTCGTCTAGGTGTTTCCTTATAATTGTCGATAAAACATTTTTTAAAGTTTAAAAGCAATTGTTCGTAGAAGAAAGTGGCCAAGTTCTTCTTCCAGTGGTGTGACAAGCTTCGACGTATAACCGTCGAAGTAATTTCTACGCTCGTAAAACTTTTCAGCCGGTTCCGTGGCAACAGTTAAATTAAGGTGCGCGCGAATATGGTTGTCGATGGAATCAGGTTCTGCAAATAGTAAGCGAAAACTTGTCGCAAAGTTTGTTCTCCGAAATTCGAAGGTCTAGTTCCGTGCTGGTTTGAGTGTCATAAAATTCGCGAAGATTACTCGTTCGAAGTATCAGGCGTCTGAGCAAGATAAAACGGCAATTAATATTAACTTGAGCAACGTGTCTCGCATAGGGTAATAAAGATACCGTGTCTCGTATCTCCGCTAACATCACCCAGAGACATTATCATTGTTCGCGGCCATTGGCGTAGCCTCTGATCACGTTTACACGACCTTCGAATATCTGAAAGCGTCGTTGCAAATTGCTTTGACCAAGATCAGTAATGTCAAACACACTTCGATCATGCTCCCTTCCATCGAGACAAGAAACGATCATTTTCAACAGATTCCTTAATTTCTTTATATTCATTTATAATTTTCATCAATTTCTTCAGTCAATTCCTGGCTTTACCTTGGCATTTAAATCGAGAGATCTTCATTTTCGGGTAATTGTGAATAGTATTTTATTTTTCGATAATATACGTATACACTTTTTTTTTGGTTCTTCGAAGAATCTTTAAATTCGAGGATTTAAAAATGTGGAAATTTGATTTTGAAAGGAATTTTCAATATTAATCGATTGGCATACCTATTGGAATTTTATAGCGAAAAGTTCCATTTCCACGTGACGATCGTAAGTGATAAAAATCTCTTAGGCAACGTTTAATTTATTGGCTTTCAGTATTTAAGATGAAATTCCGTTTCTTTATTTTTTTTTTTTTTCGATACATAGTTTTCAGGGCGATAAAGAACGTAACTCTAATAACACTGACGTAATATATTTCAATGTGGAAGACAGCCCTTGATAAGAAAGAATCGGAACGAGGTTCAAAATTTTTGATATCCGGAACGTGGTTGACGATGGCTTTTTGTAATTTTCGGTTGTAAATAATTGTTCGTTGAAAATTTCCAACGACCAAGCCATCCACGGACCTCGCGAGTTATTCCGTTTAATTAAATACTATCAAGTTTGTTATTAAGGTACTCCGTTTTAATCGACTTAATTCCAGTTTAATCAACTTAATCGAAACACCCATCGGTTCCGTTTCGCGCAACTCACTTATTGGATTTCATTGAAGTTTCTTTATTAATTTTCCCGCGGAACTTTCATTCAGCTGGCTAATTAAAATGACTGTGCTGCTTGATTGCTTCCTCGTCACTTCATTTTATTGGCCACTCTGGCTTAAATATTATCAGCCCGGTATCGATTAGCTCTTCGCATACAGAATGTTACACGTTCTCGTTTTATTCGTTATCCGTGTGTGCAATTCCTTTAGAGACGTATTAGAAAACTGGAGATAAACTGAATACCTAATGGAACGTTCGTAACTATTACCTTTTGCTGCACCCTTCACCATTTTCTAATTATATTATGTGCATTACTTTTTCTGTGTATTTTGTAGAGTAGGTACTTCGTGGTTAAATGTCTTGTAACAATATTCGATATTAGAATTATGAAAAGAATACTCTATTATAAATTATAACAATTGTTGTTCGTATAATTATAATTAGTGGAATATTTGTTTATGAGCGCTTTTCATCCTTCAAATTTAGTAAAGTTAGAAATGTCACTATGCGGTGTTATATTTTAAAATATTTTCATATGACACCTTCGTTATGACAATATTTTACGAATAAGTAGTATCGTAGACGAATCGCTGAAGTTCTATTTTCCTTTAAGAAAATTATCTCTCGATTTTAA
This sequence comes from Habropoda laboriosa, assembly GCF_001263275.1. Taxonomy (NCBI): domain Eukaryota; kingdom Metazoa; phylum Arthropoda; class Insecta; order Hymenoptera; family Apidae; genus Habropoda; species Habropoda laboriosa. The sequence goes on from NW_017100941.1 coordinate 1,100,776, forward strand.
CTTTGACTTCTCTGGGTCTCGATTTGAACTTCGTTAATTCTTCAATTTTTCAAAATTTCAACTTTGACTACTCTCAAGTCTCAATTTTAACTTTATTAGTTCTAAGATTAATTAAACTCAGCATCTCCAAAACACTCTACAAATTGTTGAACAATTAATGCACCATTGACACCTCTGAAGCATTTAAGCACGCCTTCAAATCTTCTTAACCGAAGTATCCTATCTACAAATTTTTCATTTTTCAAAGTTTCTTTAAAATACTTCGAGCTCCACACGTTTTGCACCTTTTTCCCGAGGTTAGAAGTCTAATTCAGTGAAAAAAGAAAAAAGAAACGAGAACGACACACGGAAAATTACAAAAAAACCTTATTTTTCTCGAGAGTTAGAACAATTAAGCTAAGCTAAAATAGAGCAAGATTTATTCTCTCCGAAAAGCTAAGTCGTAAAAATGTGAAAAAGCCCCGATGGTTACTCTTCGTCAAGTGGTAAAAGCACCCGCAGTTCTCCTTGATTTCTTCCTCTTCTTTCCAAATTCTCTCCCTGTACATGTTATATCACGGTGTATCCCGTATATACGGTATAGAGTGGATCTCGGGCAGCGTGTTATTTATTGGCGGTGCGCTGGCTTGAATCGAGCCAAAGCAGCGGACAGTGCTCCGTCTTCGGCTTAGATTCGAAACCAGCACTGGCTCGTTCGACGCCGAACGATGCGGCCATACGAATCGTTCGTTCGCGAGAAATTAATAGGTTTTACAGGCTTTAATTAGGTTTCCCGGAGTAAAAGTCCCGGGGGGTGGGGAGGAAACGTGGAGGAAAATGGTAAAAGAAAAAGTGATCAACGACACGAAGGGAACAAAGGGAATGAAAAAATTGAAAAACAAAGATAAAGAATTAATGAACGTATACAGGAAATATGTGATTTTTAAATCGCTAGTGCAAAATTTGTAGCATTTAATTTTGCGTAATATTCGTATAATATTTATATTAAATTTTTTATCGGTCAGTTAAGTGTGATTTAACTGAAAATTCAAATAATCCTTTGTATCTTCAGATATGGAATTTTTATACTTTTAGGGCACACAATTTATCGAAATAGTTTCCTATCCTGTTATTGCCTTTGCTGTTATTGTTTTCGATTCAGTCGTATTTTTGTTAACAGAAAATACTAAAAAAGAAAAGGTGTAAAGAAGCTGATTTTAAATTGCGGTATATAAATAGAGGGCTCCGTTCTGTTCTTGTTGAAAAATTGGACGAACACTCACTGTCCCGACTGTTCTTCTCTTCTACTTCACTTAACAGTTACGATGCAACGATTGTTCTCCATTTAATACACTCGACAGCTTCTGTGAGTCGCAATCAGCGTGAGTGCAAAGTGTGATAGTACTTTAGTGTGCACGCTAGTATAAAACTGAAGCGTGTATTCTTTTTAAATGAAATGATAGTAAGTCGACATTTTGAAACAATTGATTCAATACAATAGAGTGTTCTGTTCGTTAAATCATTACAATCACTTTAATTTGTTTTTTAACTTTTCTTAAATGTACGCAAATTAGACAGAAATAGGTTGTTAGATTACAGACAGATTTCAAACGTTTAAATTTACAGAAAAGTTAAGGATAAAGTTCAATTCAATGTTAACACATAACAAGTGAGGATGAAATAAAACAGACTAAAAGTTTCTTCGCTTTAATTTATAATTTTACATAATTAGAAGTAATCGAAGATCAACATCTTCGTAAAATAATTTATTTAACCATTTTATAACCAATGGAATGCATACGTGTCACTTGAGTACTTGAACAAATATAGATCTCAATTTAGTATCCATTATAGGCATAATGATCGATACGTAAAGAACAAATTCTAAAAAAAAATAATTCGATCACGAAAGGGTTAAAACAGGTGTTCGATGCTTTTCCCAAATTACACCTACCTCGTTATAAACGAGTCATCGTTCTAAACTCCTACATTCCCCTTCGTTCCGTTAATTCATAATTCCACATACTTAGAAGAAATAATCGAAGATCAACATCCTCGTGAAATAATTCATTCGAACCAACCAGATGTTCGATACTTTTCCATAAATTACAGCTACCTCGTCGTAAAATCCTACCTTCGTTCCACCCTCTTTCCGATATCCACCGGTTTCAACGTCTCCGAAAGGCGACGCTAATTTCCACGCGCCGGAGGCGTCCTCCTGAGCCCCGATATCCGACTGTTTTGTATTATTCCCGCGTTAAGGGGACACGACTCGAGTGTTCTGAATGCCGCGCGTGTAGATATTAATTTAGCCGGAGCAACAAAGTTCTAGGGAAAGTTAAAAAGGCTGCTTGCTCGTCGGGGCACACGCCGTGGTCGGCCACGGTCGCATAATTTTCCGAAACTTTTTACGAGACACCGACGCTCCGAAGTAAGACGATAAAACTAATCTCGAGCACCGGCAAACTTTCGGTAGGGACACTTGAAATATGCTTGGGTGCGCTAGCGAGCGCGTGCCAAACCCTCAACGTGTAAGTAGAGAACGCGGGGAGAGTTGTGCGTGCATTAACGCTTTTCGGATCGTACCGTACGTGTTGGGTACAGGGTCGTCCATAAAGTTCCTTACGCCAGGCAACCCGCATGCATAGATGCATATAAGGATCATCCCCGGTACTCCATAATGCATCGGCCGCGATTTCGTTCCCCCCCTCTACTATCATCCTGTATCTATCCAACGTATATACGTGCACATCGACTAACGTGTTTCAAATGGAGCCCTTTGTGGCCACGGAGTCGACCGAGATTGAATATAAACGCGGGAATAAGAAGCCGTTTTATCACGCTCTCCGTTCAGCTTTTACTCTAGTGAAATTGAGGGCTTAGGAGCCAGGGCTAAAGAATCGGGCGAATTCTTCGTCGCGGGTTTTCTCGTTCGCCACGAAAATGAAATGACATCAGCCTGACAAAATGGCCGACTTGCGCTACCTTACCACCGAACCCACCTCGTTTAATTCTCATGGTAATCGCTATTCCTGCTTTCGAATTTTCCGCCCAGCTACTGTATTCCCTGGTAATTGAGTATTTTCACTAACAGAAATTCCAAGTTGGCTAATAGAATCAAAGATTTAATCTTGGCCCCGTTTCGTGTGCTCCGCGAATTTTCGACTTTCGCGGAAATATTTGAATTTTTCTTCTTACGGTTAAGCACCGACGGGGAGGATTGAATGTTTGTCCAAATGTACAGGATTTCTATGATAATTTCGGAATTATAAACGGTAGTATAATATTAATTGTATTTTAAAATCGACTCATTTCGGTCGTTCTGCGAAACATTAATCAGCTATCGCATCCCAGGGATATTAAGCGAAGAGACAGTCAGTTATTTCCATTTCCATAGTAGCATACAAAATTCTTATGCAAATATCCATTAATATAAACTATTCTTCATTTGCACATTAAATCAATTAAATTTTCAATATTATTGACAATTTCCTGACTTCGGTATCGCAGTTTACTGTAATCTTCAAGACTCACATACTAACATTTTTTCTTTTAAATTTCAAACAATTCAAACATTCGACGTTTTCCATTCCAACACGATAAACGATTAAAAACTCATAGTCCAGAAACTTTTGTCACGTGCTGTATCAGCGTTGAACAGCACAGATCAGTCCAAACACACCGTCAAATCGTCTCGTTTCACGTATTCCGTTAAACCATCTCGTCGACAATTTGTCAATCACGAACGGTCCATCGGAGATGACTGATGCGGTAGAAGAAGAAGAAGGAGGATTTGGTGGTGGACGGTGTAGCAAAGAGACAGCGAACGAGGCGGAGACACGGAGGAGACGAGAAAAATATGGTCTTTTCGGAAAAGGAGCAGAGAGTCGGAGAGACGAGCACGCACGCACGGTATCGTTAAGTGCAACTGACGCATGATTCAACGTTCTGTCGTGGAAGAGGATCCGAAACGGAGAGTCCGCACCTGCAGGGCACTTTGAAGTAAGGTAGGTAATCCCTGCTCGCACGACGGCTACTAAGCCTCCATGATTTAGAAGCTCTTGGAGTATTTTAAGAGTCCCCTTTGCTCTGCCACCCCCGAAAACAGCCGCGTACAAATACTTCGGACCCGCGACAGGAATGCAACACCGGGACCATCGTCGTTTCTGATTTCTTAATCCTCGTCGTTCCATGTATCGGGGAGTTCATCGGAACCGTTCAGCCAGAGGCTGCTGCATCAACGACGTGAACGTTTAGAAAATAGTGTTCGTTGAACCGGCGAAGATGTTCACTCGTCGTTTTTCGTGCAAATTGTTTTGCGAAAGATGTAGACAAATATGGAGGGTGGTCTGTAATTGGCGCAACCTTGAATAGGGTGATTCTATGTGAATAGTGAAAATATTTCATTCATTTCATTCATTATTGAATAGTATAAAATTTTTTTAGGAAAGGCTTAATTGTTAATTCTGAGTTAAGAAGTGCTTCTGTTTCCTTTTCGTGAAAATTGTTTGCTTGGTTATGGACGAATCTCTCGGTATTTCATTCTATCACCGAGTGTACGATAGAGGAATAGTATTAAAATCTAGTGAAATATACAGCGTGTTTGTGAGAATATAGAATAAAATTTATTCGTAGAAGGCTTAGTTTTGGAGAAAATTCAACTGAACGATTCGATAGAAGATGTTGCTTCCGCTCGTATTTTTACGCCACGTTTCGTGAAGAAGTAGTCGACGCGGAAGAATTATTTTCAATTTCAATCGAATTTATCAAAAATCATGCGATATGAAATATGAAAATTCACATTTGTGTGAAAAAATGTGAAAATTCATGGTATTAACGAATTCACGCGTCTGCTCACTGACGTCTGTATCTACTTGAGACTGTTATTACCCGAGGTGCACATTGCTTCGATTGTAATTAATTAAACGATCATCATGTATCGTGTATTCTGTCCAGAAATGACCAGAATAATTTCATAGTAGATTCGACCTCTGAAATCACACAACTCTAAGTACAACTTGGAGAAGGAAGAGAAACGTGAGGAGAGATACAAGGATCCCACAGTCAGTCTCGGACAATAAGCCTAATAGACGAAGATTCTGCCACATGAAGTAACTAAAACTTGCTAATCATGCAGTGTACCACTATTTAGACTTTGAATGAAGATACGTTACAAGAAAAATTTGCATAATGCAAGTGAAGGTGCAAAATATCAGATAAATATAAATTTCGTCGTCGATCAATTACAAGGATAAACTGAAACTTTTAATATCGTTAACTTAATTTTTGTTCAATTTGTTGTCTTTGTTAGTTAACATATGAAGTACATTATTGTAATACTTCATTTCACTGGTGATCTTTTTAAGCTGAAGAATATTCCACTTTAGAAATACTTGTACTGTTTGTTATTTATGAATTTTTTATTACTATTTTCTGGAGTAATTGATTGATAATTTTAACTATCTACTATGACACGTAATAATTTATAATTCATTAAGAAACCTCTTTCATTTGCAATTTCTTTTCATTCACTTCAGCTTGATCACATTTCATTCGACAGTTTCACGTTAAATTTGCAGCTTTGAACGTGGATATTTATACGAAAAGTATTTAATTCTCGCGATTTTAAGTAGAAAAACATTATTGCCGCTATCTGGCGGATGTTTTCAAACAGTTTTTTCATTTTTAACGCGTATAATTAAACGCGACGATATTCCACGTAAGTTCTTAGCATCATAGAAAACGCTTTTGTAATATTTGCTTATTACGTATAGTAGCTGCTTTATGGTTCTGGCCTCGTGCGTGAATTATAACAACGTAAATACGATGCACAATTAACACGGCCCGAATTAAGGCAACCATAAAACTCTTCCTTCAGAGGCGTCATAATAGTTTCGCCTTATCAACGCAAGTTTCCTTCAGTTGTACGAATGAATTCTAGAAAAAGATCTACAGAATAAATTGACGATTGTTCAAGTTGATTCTTAGATTCGTTTCTTTCGTATCAACTCCATTAATTGCTACGCTAAATCTTGTCTAAGCTTTCTGACCAAACCGATCTTCCCTGTAATTCAACTCTCAAAAACTTGTTAAAAGAAATTCCAAATTTCAAACTCTAGTGCAAAAGTAATACACATTATTTGTATATTTTTATTCGCGAAATATTACAACGAGTACTGTATTTATACTTATTATGTGCATTCTGTGTACTTTTCTACCTTCAAAATTTCCCTAAATGCAAAAAATCCACCGTCTAATAATCAGCCACAAATTTTCAATTGTGCCTCAAAAATAACAACCTGTCAAAAGTCCAAAAAACTTTTTCGCGTGAAAATTAAAAAACACCTTCAGTACCCCTTACAATTTGTCCAAGAAGAACGACAGAGAACGAGTATAAGGATCGATCTCGCAGAATTCGAGCGGAAAGATAGTGTTCACCTTTCGAATCTCCATTCCTCAAACAGCATAATCCTCCGGACTAAACTTCTTTCCACTACCTACGATGGCCACGTCAAACGAGCACACATCGCGAGTCCGAGAAACGGACGGAACCCGGGGGTTTCGGTGGCAGCGTAGGATCGGTAGCGCAAAGAGAAACGAGGAGAGAGATACTCTGGACATCCGGAGGCAATGGCCCTCTTCAGTAAGGTAGCTCGCTCTCGAGCTACCCTCCTAGGCCACCACCACCGCCTTTTCCGACCTACGAACCACTACCTTCCTCCTGCCTTCCCTTTTCGCTCGTTGAATCTAATTACACCCGCCAAGACCACCCACCCGCTCGAGAGGGAGACACGTAAAGCTGCTAAGAGGAACGGAAGAAGAGGTTCGAGGACAAACAGAGTAAGAAGGACAAGGGAACACGGGTCGGTGTAGAAGAAGGGTGTGAGGTGGGAGGGTAGGTGGAAGGTTCAAAGGAGAAAGAAGGAGTGAGAGAGTGAGAGGACACAGACAGAGGAGAGAGCGTGGAGAAGCAGAGCGTTGCCAAGCGACGGGAGCCATCTTGGAGGGTTGCAGCCACTAATGGCCTAATGAATTTAATGGAGGCTTCCCGGCATAGAGTAGCAGGAGCACTGAGAATCGAGGTGGAGAATAAGAGGAACAGAACAAGGGTGGAACGAAGAGGAACGAGGGTAAACTAAGAGAGGGAAGGAAAGGGAGAGAACTCAACGTCGTCGTCGTTGTCGTTCTCCTCGTCCTGTGCGTCTCTAATTCTCTACAAAGAGGAGGAACGCTGGCTGAACGGAAGAACGTTGCTCGTGACGAACGGGAAGAAACGGGACGACTGGATAACGACTGA
>NW_017100941.1:1108280-1121352 GCF_001263275.1 Habropoda laboriosa
GGAAAGATGTTTTGTCAGCATTACTAGCCTTTGCTCGGTTATTTCCAGGATATTTTACAGCGTGGATTTAGGCGAACGTGTGCGAAGTGACGAAAAAGTTGTCGGTCAATCTTGCAACGCTCGGTTTTGATTTGTCGCGACAAAGTGGAAGTACTCTTATCGTCGATGCGGTTCTTGCTAAGCTACCTAGAGGACGTTTTATGGGGTGCAGAGAAATACACAAATGTTACACAAGTATGGTCTCTAAAATCACCGATGAGTTGTCGTTGATAAAGTTTGGTCATTTTTGCGTTTATTAATGATACTATCATCGATGTAATCATACTATTGATTTAAGAATATAGAAATGATTTTGGATTTTGTAAATTGTTTCTTTGATTAGTACAGAAAGCCTTCTCATTTTGCAAGTTTTCCAGTGAACCGTCATTTTTAGTAATTCCAAAGAAATATCGTTAAATTTCTTACAGTTTTGCATGTCTCTTCTGGAACGAGGTTTGGAAATTTAATTACACAGAAGCATTGTACGATATTCGAGTATCTTTTTTCAGAAAGTAGCCGAAATTATGCGCTCGAAACGCAAGCCTATTAATAGAAATTCGCGGATTTCACAAATAAGATAAATCCGAATTGAAACACGTGCGCTTGAGAATGACCCTTGAAAAGGTTGTTTATTCGCTGATAACCAATGCACATGATATGAGATTATTGTGAAGATACGAAAGTTATAGTGACAGTTGTAACATATTTCTCACCGACACGCAGATAATGTAACGAGACACTTGCTGTTTCTATCACTTTAATTGGCCTGTTCGCCTATTTACGTAACACTTGTGCCACCGCCCTCCGCACAAGAACAGATCAATAAGCCAATATTTAAACAAAGGATGTTTACACTTCTCTATATTAGTTTTTTTCATTTTTTGAATACACACACATGGTAGATTTGTACCATTTCAGATAACGTTGGAATCGACGTAGAGGGAGAGAAATTTGATAAACTATAACTTTTGCGTCCAGCTAATATACGGAAGTAAATCATTCTATTGTACTTTTCAAGTGAAAGCAAGGATTTTCTTTTAATAATTTCGTAGCTTACATATTTCTTCATTTCATACATATTGAAATTTTTATTATCGAATTATTATGAAGTAAAATATTTTTTTCCTTTTCCTTGACGCACGTTAAAAATTATTTCAGTATTATATACGTTGCACATTATGAGAATTAGTGAAGTGTGTTTGAAAACGACGATCTCTTAGAAGAGATCAAAATTCTTTTCCCTTCTTTGCGCAAGAATCGTGCAATTCTCTTTAATTCAATTTCTTTGACGTATACTTGCTTTCATTGGTACGTATTCTTGGTGTCTGCGCGTGCGTGGATGAACTATGAGCGATCAATTCTGAATTTCAGAAACTCCCTTTGCAACTGTTTTATATACACCTTAAAGTCACAGTTACTTAAAAACACAAGTATCACGCAAAGTGTGCATATTTAATGTAGAATTATGTACAATATGAAATTACTAAAAATTATCAACACTTCAATTAAGTATCTTCAAGCAAAAGAGACTTTATTGGAGATATATTAAAAAATAATAGATTCACTGCTCGATTTGTCAAATTACAAATTAAACTACAAGTACTAGTGACAATTAAATAAATTTTTGACCATTAAATGGTAAATGGTAATTGGCCAATTATTGGTAAAAATGATCGACGTACATCGTTACTTTCTTGGAGCAAAAATTAAGCCATCTTCGTACCACGATAAATTACAAAAGAATAATAAAAAAACAAAGTATGTATGTATTCGTAAAATCTACAAGTATGATAAACTGCAAATAAAGAAAAACACCGAGTGTCTGACTTTTTTCGGGAGGCTTTTTATTTTCTGAAAAATTCATTAATCACGCGGTGCTATAAAAATGAACCTACATAAAACAGATGATATAAATGAATGCGTTTTATTTACTCCGAAGATGCAAACCAAAGAATGTGTTTCTTTACTTTAGCAATAAACTTGAACAATCTGTCGTAAAGATTCTCTGATTCACAATACCACGAGAATTAAACCGTACGGGCAGAAGGTGGAATAAAACTGGAGCTGTGTAAAAACAGGAAAATGTCCGAGAAACCTTAACCACGTCGATTTGTCGTAGAAACGCGGACAAGAGAAGTACGTAAAGAATGAAGTTCTACTTCTTATCAGCGAAGACAAGAAAACCGACGGTCTATCTGGCCAAAATCCACGTCGTTCTAAAAATGAACTGGTCGACGTGAACGCAGTAATCTCGTTGGAACACTTCTAATTATAGGAATTATTACACTGACATATCGGTACTCCTTTCCTCGCGTATTTTTACGATTTTTATTTACAATTTTTAAGTATCCGCTTAATTTCGATTCGTGAGAAAGAAAGATAAAAAAGGTCGTCGAATTTTTGTGTTTACGCAGAACTGTTTCGAGTACACTTTCAATTTTAGAACAAAAGCGACAAAAAACTTGCAGTGTATACATATACGAGAAGTAAAAATATTTCCATTGTGTCACCAACTTTGTGTCACCAATACAAAAATGAATCGAGTTTTCGATTTTCAAGGAAGTTTATCTCCGACAAGTCTATCTTCGGAAACGTAGAGATGCACCAGTGTCCATTCACAAAAAGACCTAACCTAACCTTGGATATGAAAAAGAAATTCGCAAAAGTACCATTGCAACAAATACCTACGATCTATTCGTTCCTCTAGCAACGACGATAAATGATCAACCATCGTTCAGCGTCGCGAGAAAGAAGAAAAACCAACGTGACGAACGAAAGAAACCAAAAGCGCCTTCAGCTAATTGCGCGGTAATCGACACACGCAGCTGCAAATCGGTGAACAGTGTTGCAGGCGCGACGTAACCGGTTGATCCAGTCGCGCGCGGCACGAAGGCAAGGCGGATGGGTAGGAGTACGTAAAGAATGACAAGTCCCGTCTTTTTCCCGACAGGGCGAGAGAGTCACAGTAAAGATGGGTCGAAAGAGGGAGGCATTGCATCCGGAAAATAAAGGAAAGTAGCGGCGGTAATCCAGAGCGCAGGCCAGGGTCTTACCGAGGCTTCTACGGATGTTTATTGAGTCGGTACGCGCACGCGCTACATGCAACACTATCATCTCATCTCATCTGGTCTCGTCTCATCGCCCGTGTACCATGGCCCTCCTCCCCAAAACTCTTTCCTACCGTTCAGTGAACAGTGAGGAGAGTTGTCTCACTCCTTTTCCCACTGATTTTTCCCCCTCTTTCTCTCTCCTATCTCTATCCATTTCTTCTTCTCTTTATATCAGCTTTTCTCTTTCTCCAAACACCGTTCCAGTTACCTCCTCTTGTTTCCCTCTTCATGCCCACACCCGTTCACTACGCTTTCTCATACCGATCCTCTGTCTCTTCGTTCGCTCTTCGAATCTCGTTTTACCCCCTTCCAACACAACCCCCTTTCTCTCTTTCTCTCTATTTTTCCACCCTCTCTCCACCAGTTTCACCGTATTCTTTCTCTATTTCTCCGGGTGGAGGGTTCTCTCTCTCTCTCTCTCTCATTTTACCAGTTTCACCAGTGTTCGTTTCTTTCTTCACCAAACCTCCCCACACACACAGATCCCCGCTGTTCGTCTCTCCACACCTTATCCCTGGGTCTTCACGACGTCCATTCAATCCTATCTCATCTGCTGGAGGTTAGCCGGGACCTCACGTCGCCGTCCCATTTTCTCTTCGACTAGCTAGCCAGGCTTCATTCATTTCTGGCAATAGGGAAGAGAGAAGGAGAGAGAAAAAAATCGAGACCGTCGGTGTGAGTCGATTACGAGTGTCATTTCTACATTGCTCGTGCCCCTTTCCTCTTCCACGTCTATGCCACCTTGCGAACTGTACCTTTGGGAACAAACAAGCTCCCTCTAAATAACACGACAGAGGGATATTAGAGAGAATCGAAGGCTGGCTAGCTCTTCAAATCACTCCGGCTATCGGTTGAACTGGCTCGAAATATCGAAACTGTATTATATATATATATACGCTTAGTGGCACTCGGTATTTTATCAAAGGCTTGTAGCCGTCTTGTCGCGTGCATTTCTGTCGGATGGAAATTCGGAATTGGAGGACTGTTGACGAGGAAAATGAGAATTGTCCGAGGGATTTCTTTTGAGAAGTAGAATTTTTCCACGTTTCGATGAACTTGTGTTGGAAGAGAAAGGTGACGTGGAGTTTGTTAATTAACGACGATTAAGACGATATTTGAACAATTTACGTTGTACCTTTGCTATGGAGAATTTTCAAATGTTGAAAACTGAACGATATCGAAGCTTGATAGCATTTTACAGGTTACAGTGAAGAGAAAAAGAACTGTCTTTGTTCTTAATGCAAACAGTACGAATGAAATAGTAAAATTGACGAAAGCTTGCGTTTTAATTCATTAACGAAGGTAGCATTATAGAAATGGTACGAAAATATTTTCACGGATAGGTGAAATTTTCCGTAAGTGAAAATGAATTCTACAAATTTGTACTTTTCAATTTAACAAAACTACGTCGAAGGGAAAAATTCACAAGTATTATGTACGTATGCGTGGATCATTTTTCACAACATTGCGGCCTGATTCGCGTGGACGATGGAGTAGTAATGTATTCACAGCCCGCGGCTTGCAACAACGAGTCGCAACTGTCATTAAAATCTGTGAAAGCTGCGAGTGAAGTACCGAAGTAAGGGCAAGCGAATGAGTAAATAAAGCCGGTTTTATGGTTAAGAGATTAGCCGTTGGATTTTGGCGCAATCGCTGCGATTACGCGCCTTATAATATTTTAGTACAGGCGATTAAAGGATTGGCTTCGCGACTGATTCGAATTTTCTCGTCGCTGTTCCTTCGAAATCTGCCCGCAAAACTCTGCGACTCCCGCCCTTTCATTTTCTACCTTTCTACACGTGAACTTTTCTCTCCTTGAAACCTTATCGATACTTAAAAAACAAAAAAAAGAAGAAATTTATCTTATTAAATTGAAAAAATTATATTCCTATCTACATTCTAGATAGATTCCTACCTCATTAATATAATTACATTCCTTTTAAGATACACTAAAAATTTCTGCAGAAGAAGCAAAATGCAAAAAAAATTTGCAAAGATCAGAAAAATGTGATGCATCTACTGAAAACCGTATTTTCCATGAAATATCGCTATAAATGGTTAATCTGAGACGGCTATTGTCCCGTCACTCTCGAAAGGGTTAATTTCATCAACGTATTAAAACAAACGTCTCGAGCTTAATTTCCTCTCTGTCGAAAAACTCTCGGGAAACGAGGAAAACGACGTCTGACCTTTACGATTTCCGCGGAGGAAGATAGAAAGAAAGAAAAAAGGAAAGAAATCGTTGGGTAATTTACAAGAGGCGAGTTTCTCCTCCTTAAATCATCGCAACGGAACCACAGACTCACCTCGTTAAGGAATACGAGTCCAGGCGAAAGTGTTTGAATGTAAGGAGAGAGGTTCACGATGATGAGTGGCGCAGGAAGAGCAGAAGCGGAGAAGAATAGGCAGCGAGGAATGCGAAGTAGGGTGATTTCGTCGGGCCCTCTAAGCGGTGGGATTAAGTGCTACGTAAATTCTTCCGGCGGCTTGCTCTCTCTCTCTTTCTCTCGTCCCTTGGATAAAGAATCGCCGCTTGGTTAAACGCATCTGCGACGATAAGACACGGTGGAACTCAGAGGAGGTCTAAATATGGGCTATTGTATAAGGTATAAATATTGGAATTTTGAAATTTGAAATCGAACGTGAAACTTCTTTTCACCTCTTCTTTTCTTTTTTTGCCATTTCTTCGGTGGAAAAAATTTTGAATCGGTAGGTTACTTAATTAATTGGTAATTTTTTTAAACGAATTGGTCATTTTAACTATCTCCACTGATTCATGGTACATGTACGATTTATCAAGAAACCTTTCTTCATTTTCAATTTTCTTTGATACGTTTGAAGAAAATGAAAGAAGAAGGGAAAGGTTATTATTGATGTTTCTTTGAGGAATTCTTTTGGTTGATTGACTTGATGAGTATAGCATTCAAATTTCTTTCTACGCAGGTATGATAAAAGTGCTGTTTAATATAATAGTGAGATTAAATATCAAGTTGCGAATTATGTTAACTTGTTGAATGTGTTTGGGCTTGAATAAGTGATGGTTTAATTCTAGTATTCAGCCTAAGATAATGGGGTGCGAATTTGTCAAGTGTTGATAATATAAATGTTTTATGTGACTGCTGAGAAAATTGTACTTATACCTACGTAAGATAATATTTGAAAGTTATCAGTAATTAAACTAAACGGTAAGGAACATAGTACTTTTGTTGAAAATAACTAAACTGATAAAAAATGACGTCGATACTGTAGTACGACTATACTCGTTGAATTTATAATCTCTTTGTTCTTCTACGCTCTCTTACAATCAAATTTATATTTACAATCTGTTGTTACAATTATTGCAACTTTCTGGAATACGGTACAACGTCATGTGACAGGACAAGTAATATTCGTGATAAATTTCTAATCTTCTCTTGTAATCAAATTTATATTTATAATCTTTCGTTCTTTTATATACATGTCGATGTAACTGCAACTTTTGAGACTATTTCAAAAGTATTTAACTATCGTTTGAAAGTATTAACTGAACATAAATCGACGGATGGTACGTAGAATTCATAGATTAATTAGAGACGAGGTATATCTACTTTGTGGATAAATTACCATCTTAAGATATACATGGTGGAAACCTGCATTATCGATGTTGGAAAGAACAATCCAACAATATTGCCACAAACGAGATATAGAATAAACCTACCAGTACAGACGACGGTACAGGATAGATCTAACACCTGATGCATTTTTTTGTCCACGTCAAGAGGGCTGAGAGTGCGCGAGAGGGCACTTCCTACGTTTTCGATTCGTCGTTGAATTAGATTGTAACATTAGCAGTGGTTGGAGTTAGAACGTTATTACGTTCTAATAATGTAGGAATATTATTAAACGAACGAGTGCTTCGTAAAAAGGAAATGGGTGTGGTGTGTAAGGGTGGAATGAATTTACTGCATGCAATTGTTAATTCATAAAAATAATTGCAGAATATAGGCAAAGGTCTATACTATATTCTACATGCCTAAAAGTGCAAAATTAATCATGCATATTCGTGAAAATGACGGAAATTCTTTACACTAGAATTCAACGAATATAATACCCACCCAAATAATGTTTAATATCTCGAAAACTATGATGGATAGGTAAATGAAAATTTATCGAGAAACTAGCTAAAGGAATAGCCTTTTGAATGCATGCTATAAAATTAATGAAAATCCAGAAGGTTGTGTGATATCGCTGACGACGCTTCGCACCAGAATTGTTAACTATAAAATGTATCTATAAATAACTATCAAACCACAAGGAATATGTTAATAAAAATGAGATGAGAATGTAGCTAAGGAAGTTGCCTTTCAGATGCGTATAGTTAGTTGTATGGGAATTGATTAAAAAGTAATGAAATTATTGATAAATCGTAAACGTATATAAGCAGTAAACGGTACAGTTCCCGACATCCCGTACTAAAATTGTTAATAAATAATTATGGAAGGGGTCTATTGCATAAAAAACTATATGTGAAAAAAGCTAAAGATCAACGCTACATTCTTCAATACTAAAAGTTCAGAAATTCATCTTAATTAATGAGTTATTAATGATTTTTCCCTGATCGACTTGATTTAGCGTCTGAAAGGCGGCCATTACAGCCCGCGGACCAATAGGAAACGTTTTATCTCTATCCTTGTCGCACACTAGTGCTTTCCTTGTCTAATACCTCTGTTTATATTCTGTGTTCCTATTAAGAAATCGTAGTTCAGATCCGCAAACGCGAGATGGCGTTAGTCTCGCTTCCCACTTTTTTCTGTCCTTGTCTAACCCTATTCCTTTCCTTATCTAACTCATTTCTCTAGTGCTATCCTCGTCATCCCTATTATATTTAATTGATACTTATAATCAATTCTTGATTGCTTTAACATTTCTAATATTATAGATGTTAAAATAAAGTTTCTGCTTTATTTTCAAGTCGTTTAACTATAGTCTAGTTAGTGTTTCTTGTTAAATAAGAATTTAGATGGTATTTTATAATATTGGAGGTGTTAATTCAATTTGCTGCATGCTTTAACTCTTAATAAAGCAATTTAATTTATTAATTTCGCATTGAATTAACTATTGCATATGGTAGATTAGTTATAAATTGTTTATAACTTTTATTGCCAATTGAAATATTAATGTTCTTTTTGTGTGAATTACAGATGGAACTTTTAGGCCACCACAGGAGTCAAGGAAAGGATCTTAAACTAAAGACAAAATTCATTGGAATTTTCCCTACTTTACGATCCAGTAAGGAACGCCTTAGCAACAATTATTCCACATAATTGTTATCGGATCTGAAAAACATTGTCACAGGCTCCATACTTAAAATAGAATGGTATTTCAACGGGAGGAACATTGGAAATTATGCAATTTATCATTGGAACAGTTTACTTTTGGGAGTTTTAAAACAGACCAGAGGGATTACGCTGCTCAGTCTGTCGTCAGCCTTCAAAGCGGAAGGATCGACCCCACCATCAGGAACGAAGTATAACAGGTTAGTTGATTTTTAAAGTAGAAATTCGATGAATTTTTCGCTTTCAATATTAGTTATTGTAAATTAGAGCATAATTGCATGTAGTAAGCAGTTTAAAGTTTGTATTTATAATAAATATTTTATTGTTTTGACGTTACTAGTAATGTAGGTAGTGAAATAAAGTTTCTGCTTCATTTTTAAGTACTTTAATTATAGAATAAGTAGTGTTTCTTGTTAAATAACAATTCAGATGATTGTTTATGATTATTGTAAGTCTTAAATAATATTATCGTACGCTTTAACTTGATACAGCAGCTCAATATATTAATCTTCCTTTGAATTAACCGTCGTATTCAATGAATTAGTCGGAAATTGTTTATAACTTTTATTAAAAATTAACAAAATTAATGTTCTTTGCGTATGAATTACAGATGGAGCTTCCAGGACACCCTAGAAATCAAGGAAAGGACTTGAACATCGGGAAAACTGAAGAAATGCAATTATTTGTTAATAAATCGATTGTTTATTGTAAAATTATTGTTCACAATGTATATTACAAAAGGTTACAATATGCCAGTATTGTTTTACAGCATTTTACAGTCTATTTATTGCTCCGTTACACTCCAAATCCATTTGTTTTTGCAAAAAACACATTGATTAAACAATTTTCCGTTGCAAAAGTGGATAAATTAATGACAGAAACCACCAGGAATGCGTTTTCATCGAGAAAATCAAAAAAATCCCGAAATTCGAGCGAAAACTACGAAAATTAAGGTAAGATTTCGAAATTCGCGCGAATATACTCGTTCGGTGCTAGAGTCCTCGAGCATTCCTGGAATTTTCGTCATTTCTCGGAAATGACCAAATTTCCGAGAATCGAGTCACTTCCAGGAAGCGACCTCCTATCACATCATGTTCGCCTATTAGAAAGTCGATTTTCGGCCAAAAATTTTCGAAAATCGGAAATCGTGACTTTGTATTAGGCGAATATGATATGACAGGAGGTCGCTTCCTGGAATCGCCTCGATTCTTGGAAATTTCGTCGTTTCTCGGAAATGACAAAATTTCCGAGAATCGAGGCGATTCCAAGAATTGATCAGTGGGCCTTCGAAAATTTCAGTCCTCGAGAATTCCTGGAATTTTCGTCATTTCTCGGAAATGACCAATTTTCCGAGAATCGAGTCACTTCCAGGAAGCGACCTCCTATCACATCATGTTCGCCTATTAGAAAGTCGATTTTCGGCCAAAAATTTTCGAAAATCGGAAATCGTGACTTTGTATTAGGCGAATATGATATGACAGGAGGTCGCTTCCTGGAATCGCCTCGATTCTTGGAAATTTCGTCGTTTCTCGGAAATGACAAAATTTCCGAGAATCGAGTCACTTCCAGGAATCGACCTCCTATCGTATCATGTTCGCCTAATACAAAGTCGATTTTCGGCCAAAAATTTTCGAAAATCGGAAATCGTGACTTTGTATTAGGCGAATATGATATGACAAGAGGTCGCTTCTTGGAATCGCGTCGATTCTTGGAAATTTCGTCGTTTCTCGGAAATGACGTAAATTCCAGGAATTCTCGAGAACTGAAATTTTCGAAGACCCTCCGGCTGAAAATCGACTTTCTAATAGGCGAACATTCCTCGCCTATTAGGTCGCCTCGCCCAGTCGATTCCTGGAAGTGACTCGATTCTCGGAAATCTGGTCATTTCCGAGAAATGACGAAAATTCCAGGAATTCTCGAGGACATTAGCGCCTTTCGAAAAATGCACAATTTTGCAAACAGAGAGATCGCGCTTGCAACTTTGTTGCCGGGAGCTGCTCCCGAAAATTACACATTGTTGCAAAACGGCGCGTCGTGCAACAATGTGCAATTTTCGGGAGCGACGTTCGGCAACAAAGTTGCAAACCCAGAACTCGTTTGCAACATTGTGCAATTTTCGGGAGCGACTTTCAGCAACAAAGTTGCAAAAACGGCAAGTTTGCAACATTGTGCGATTTTCGGGAGCGATTTTCGGCAACAAAGTTGCAAAGCCGATTACGCGTTTGCAACATTGTGCAATTTTCGCGAGCGATTTTCGGCAACAAAGTTGCAAAAACGGCAAGTTTGCAACATTGTGCGATTTTTGGGAGCGATTTTCGGCAACAAAGTTGCAAAGCCGATTACGCGTTTGCAACATTGTGCAATTTTCGGGAGCGACTTACAGCAACAAAGTTGCAAAAACGGCAAGTTTGCAACATTGTGCGATTTTCGGGAGCGATTTTCGGCAACAAAGTTGCAAAAACGGCAAGTTTGCAACATTGTGCGATTTTCGGGCGCGATTTTCGGCAACAAAGTTGCAAAGCCGATTACGCGTTTGCAACATTGTGCAATTTTCGGGAGCGAATAATAATAGCGAAAATAATACGAGTTAACGATGTTACAAGCGAGAATGACCCTTGTAACAATGTTACATTCAAGCGTAGTGCTTGGAATAATGTTTGCGTTCCAAGTAAGGCTTCTAATAATGTTACAATCAGAAATAGAGATTTACATTTATTATTACATATAATATAATTAATTATTGTTAGACATTATTATATTAAAAGCAACAAAGTTGCAAAGCCGATTACGCGTTTGCAACATTGTGCAATTTTCGGGAGCGCATAATAATAGCGAAAATAATACGAGTTAACGATGTTACAAGCGAGAATGACCCTTGTAACAATGTTACATTCAAGCGTAGTGCTTGGAATAATGTTTGCGTTCCAAGTAAGGCTTCTAATAATGTTACAATCAGAAATAGAGATTTACATTTATTATTACATATAATATAATTAATTATTGTTAGACATTATTATATTAAATTACCATATTCTATCGAAAAAAAAGTCGATATGAAGAAGTTTTTTATTTTGGCCAGCTAAATCCTCCATTTGGACCCCTGTGCGCCGTCTCTCACTATTCCGTCCTCGTTCTCTCACACAAGTATAGCGCTAGCTTTGTTGTGTGCGAAGCCTCTTCGGCTCTTTCCGCCAATAATCTACGTCACCACGTGATGCTCGAGCAACCTGAGCGCATGAGTAACAATCAGGAGATTCCCTTTGAATCTCGGTGAGACGCAGAGAATATTACGGAAGGAATCATGATAAAAGTTGTTATTTGTAAAATATATTCATAACATTGTAACTAAAATATAACAATACAACTAAACTAAAATATAATTACTTACTGATATAACAAACTAATATCATTGCACATTACTATTATGAATTATTTTCATAAAATGAGAAATGTAAACAGAATTTTAAATAAGAAAAACGTGTTTAAAACACTTTTTGTACATATATTTTGTACCACTACAAGGATAAATAATGCATTTGACCGTTTTACACGTGTATAGTATACAAAGTAATTTAAATTTAATATACTAAAATCAATCTAAACTCCTAGTTCTTTTTTCAATTTTTTATAAGGTGGTAAGTGTCTTAATTTAAAGAAATTCGATAAAGTAATAACATACGTTAAAATATTGTATTATCCCGCAATAACCGTTATATGACTTTATATATTATAAGAAAATTCCTTCTCATTACTTTTCCAACCATCTCTTTTTGTAATATTAATTTTTTTTCTATTTGAAGAAATCGCTCATGAAACATATGTTTTACAGAGGCAATAAAACAACACACAAATTTCATGTGAGATGACTATCGTTCACTTATATTACCTAACCAATGGTTGTACGTCAGGTCTGAGGAAATTTGTATAGGCGGATGGGTTGATACGTTCACACTTGTCGTCATGGCTCCGTTCGTATGGAGTTTTAGAGGGAATATCAACCGGTTTTTAATTGATGTTCAAATACTACAATACCTTATTGTATTATTCGGGCTATTTAATTTGTCTCTGTGCCTTTACGAAGATCAAGTCGGAAAATTTGACTGGTAAATTATTTTGAATCCTTGAAGAAATGTTGACTGTAATGTTGAACCTCTTAAATAATGCAGTAGCATGTTCACATGATTTGACAGTGTATTGTCGTTAAATCATTCTCAATAAACGATTCGTCATTGTGTTTTCAGGAAACAGAATTATGTTGGCAAAATTAAATTTGCCAGTTTTGATACTGTCTCGGCCGCAAAAAAGATTATTGTTGCTACTGAAGAAAATGTTATTGCTGCACTAAACCTTAAATCAGGTGAGCTGTAAACATTATGTACTGTAAAAATCTGTGGATATAATAATAATATGCGACTTTTTATTTTATCAACGTTATGAATAAAAAATTGTAATTTGTAATTTTAACAATGATTTTAATAATTACCTAAAAAATTAAAATATGTTGAAAACTTGTTCATTTTTGTTACAATTTAACATTTGAGATTGAATGAACAAAAAGCAGTATCGAGGAATTTTAAGTCTGAAAAAACAGCACTTTAAGTTTAATGT
>NW_017100941.1:1121377-1123700 GCF_001263275.1 Habropoda laboriosa
TACAAATTTATTAAAAGTATCTTTATAATTATTTAGTTAATGCAACATGATCCTGTTATGTCATATATGTAAAATTATAAAAATATAAATACTAAATATAAAAGTGTATATTTATTTATTTAGGACAAATATTATGGAGACGTGTATTGGAAAAGGGATATGCAGGTCAAATTCGAGCAATAGGTGGAATTTCAGATGGAGATCTTATTTCTGTAAGTGGAGGTGTACCAGCTATTGTTCGTGCATGGGATTTAGCTACTGGACATATACTTCATGAATGGCCAATAGCTGAACAAAATCCTGATAGGTCAGTATTACATTTTAATCCTACATATTTTAATGAATTAACATTGCATATTTAAGTTATAGAAAATTAATTACTTTTCTAAATAATTTGATTGTTGAAAGAAAATTTTTATATTATTTAATACAAAATCACATCATATATTTAGAAATATACATCTTAATATGTGTTATAGTTTTATTAACACAAATTATGTTCTCGTGAAAAGATTGTAGTATATACAATAAAATATAATCATAATTATTGGTTTTCAGACGTTTCTCTCCATTTATATCCTTTTCTACACTGGGATTGTATAGTGCTAACAGGTTTCCTTATCCTTATTTAATGCACAATCAGCAATATGTTTTTATATACTAGGGGTTCATATCTCACAGCAATGTTATTATACTTAATGTTACTTTTATGTTGTTCCATATTTATCAATTACTTTCAGTATAAAGAAATCTGCAAAATATTTCTTTAAAACAAAATGCAACAAAAAATGAAAAATTTTTGATTTAAAAACAAGGTGACTTCAGTAAATAACTAATGTAAATTATCATGTTTTTCAACCATGTTTCATAGTGTATATTTTATAAATATGAAATCTTTTTACATTTTGGATAGGAAAACCTTATTTTATATTCAGAAATATTTCATTTGTTAATTATATCATATTTTACAAAATAATTTATGTACAAAAGTATCAGTAAAGATAATACATATAACATTTTATGTCTTTCTTATACTAAGGTTACTAATAAGATTTTTTTCCTGTACAGAATTAAGGATGTGATGTGGTACATAAAAGATGGAACATTATATCATATTTTACCAAACTATTATAATAATGTAGAAGTAACATCTTACGATAGTAAAACAGGAGATAAATTAAAAACAATTAAGGTGCCTGCACCATTTATAAGAGAAGCAACAGAGTAAGAATTTTTGTTTATATGCTATAAATGTATTATATTGTAAACTTAAACATATTTAAAACTTTTTAGAAGCGGGAATTGCTTGTGAATGTTTATTACGAGTGACTGAGTTTCGAGTTAGTAGTAGTCGTTGAGTCGAGCATTATGTTATATGTGTTGAATATTGTGTTGTCTGAATTATATATGGTGTAATAAACAAAACATTGATAAATTTCTGCTTCTTTTTTAATTATAGGTGTGTTCTGGCAGGTCCATATTTAGTCTGTTTAGAAACAGATGATGGTTCAGTAGCTTTACTGATTGTACTATATTTATTTAATGACAATATTGAGGGAAAACCAGTTAAAGCAAATTTTGCTACACAAGGTCCATATCACTTAGAAGCAGTGCCTGGTGAAGAACCCGTTGTAGTAGTTAGTGCAGACGGGAACCAAACGAAACGAATTCTTCTTGTTGGGAAGGCATCTAAACTTATTGAAAGAGATATAGCTGGAGATGCTATGCTCTATGTTGTTTCAGTTGATAACGAGAAAGTTCTTCTTGAAACAACATATAGAAACGGAGTATGTATTTTATACTTTAACTGTGTATCATAGGAAATATCTAAATATTATTTAATAATGATTATAAAAATGATTTAATTTTAGGTAACAGAAATTGTTGCTTCAGAACTCTTTACATCGAAATCTATGCCAAATTTGTCTACTAGTTTAACACATAATTTATTACTGTCACCAACAATTATGGCTTCTGTTTGTCCTAGACAAACAAAAGGTGTTACTTGTCGTCATTTATTAGCTTCAGAAGATTACAGTGTTGCAATGTTACAACATAATAAATTAGTATGGGCTAGAGAAGAAGCACTTGCAAGTGTTGTGGCAGCAGAAATTATAGAATTACCCATGTCAGATAGGGATCAAGCAATAGAAACAGAATTCGATCAAAAAGAGAGTAAGTATAAAATATATGTCATATTTGTGATAGCACAGAAAAAATATATATAAATTGAAGCAAATATTTTTATTTGAAATCATTAAACACATGTTCATAAATTCTGCAAACATTAATAATTACAATATTAAAAATTCGCATTGAAATT
>NW_017100941.1:1123743-1124239 GCF_001263275.1 Habropoda laboriosa
TTACAATATAATTGTAATAATTATAACTAAATTATATTATATATTTTCAATTTATTTCTTAACTAAAAACTATTAGTTAAGTTATATTAATTACATTTCTTTTGTGAATGGCTGCTGGCAGGTATTGATGTAGACAGTTCATGTAAGTAGTGGAGCAGCAAGGGCTGGTTTGAAAATTACTTTATCTTCCTGCTGTTTATTAGACTTATACGCACGTTAATTTTCTTTAGAAGCTCAAGAAAATATAAACGAATTAAATACAGACTAGTAAATATTTTTATAAATTGCTGTAATACTTTTATTTGCACGATAATATGAAATATTTTATATGATGAATTGAGACAATACAATACATATACATATATAATACATACATTAATTTATAAATAGAATACTTTAGCATCATGCATGAATGGTTGAAAAAATTATAACAGAAATGTATTTTGTACATACAATCGTGCTTTATTATATTTTTTATTAACACTTTTTATTAATA
>NW_017100941.1:1124332-1128132 GCF_001263275.1 Habropoda laboriosa
TTGCAGTATAAGTATTATACATATAATATATTTCATAATTTTTATGTTATATCTAGGGGATGTATTAAGTATGATGTATAGAAGAATCAGCTCTCAATTTAAACAAGCAAAGGCATTTTTCCAATCGATATTAAGTATTACGCCTCAACAGTCCAATCAACGTACTGATTTAGTACGAGATAAATTTGGATTACAAAAATACACATTACATGTATAATTATTCAATATTAATATTTAAATTCATTTCTAGTTGTATGGTATTGAAACTAGAAAAGGTGAAATTATTTGGCAACTTAGAGTACCGAGTATTCGAGGTTTTACTAAAAGATCAAATGCAATAATTTTATATGTACAACGTGGCAGTAGGCATTTTCCATATCCTCCACAATGTGCATTACTGGCAGAAGATAAAGTATGCATTTTATATTGTAAATTAAACTTGTATTTTATTCAATACACAACAATACTTTTTAAATATTTTAGAAAACGGGGGAAGGAATTGTGTATACATTTAATCCAATTACGGGCCACCCATTGGATGGTTTAGTAAAATTAGGATATAAGATAAAACAGTCCATGTTACTTCACATAACAACGGATGATTTCCTGCGAGGTATTCTTATTTTTGACACACGAGATAAAGCTCATGTGTATCCTGAAAGCGCAACAGCAATTGCGGCGTCTTTTGCTAAAAGTACATACATATTTACTGCTGATCAAACAACTGGAATATTATCTGGATTTTCTCTATCATATAGTACAGCTCATGTACGTATAAATTTAAATATATTATTTAGTTGATACATTATACCAGTCATTGATTTTAATTTGATTTTATAGGAACTTATTGCCCATAAAGTATGGGAGTTACTGCTTTCGCCGAAAAACCAAAGAATAACACACGTTGTATCGAAAAGTCCAATAGAACGTGTTCATTCGCAGGGTAGAGTTTTAAGTGATAGATCAGTACTGTATAAGTATATTAATCCTAACTTAGTCGCTATAGTAACAGAGGGTGTTGGATACACTCACAAAAGTATGTTATTTATAATACTATTAAACAAAAACTTGTTACTAAATTTTCATATTACAGAACCCTTTATTTTAATATAATTTATGCCTTATAGATACGCTTAATCTATATTTATTGGACGTGGTATCTGGAGCAATGATATTTTCTATTATGCATAAAAGAGTTCGTGGCCCAGTTCACGTTGTGCATTCGGAAAATTGGATAGTGTACAGTTATTTTAACGAGAAAAGTCGAAGAACAGAAATCGCTAGTTTAGAATTATATGAAGGAAAAATACAGAGTAATACCACAGGTAGTGTACACGATGTTTTATTATTATACTTTATTCAAATTTTTGTTCTGATGTAGATTAAATACCATTAATTTAATGTTTTGATTTTATTATAGTGTTCTCATCTTTATCTACAACTAAATTGCCAATTGTAGAAAGGCAAGCCTTTATTTTCCCCGCAACAATAGAATCTATGCGGGAAACTATTACCGAAAAAGGTATCACAAGCAAACATATTATAGGTACGTGAATTACATAAATATTATTCAAATTAGTATTATATAAATATTGATTGTTATTATGAAAGTTGAATAAACTTTTAACATCTACAAATAGAATAACATGATTACTTAATTTTTTTCCATTTTTGATAGTGGCTCTAGCTAATGGCGGAATATTGGAATTACCGTGGATGATGGTAGATCCACGGCGGCCTATTAATCCAGAAATGCGTGAAGAAGGTGTGATACCATATATGCCCGAGGTACCTATTCATATGGACGCAATAATTAATTATAATCAAAGCGTCTTTAGGGTATCTGGCATTCATACTAGTCCTAGTGGCCTTGAAAGTACTTGCTTAGTTTTTGTACACGGTCTTGGTAAGTACTTTAAAATATAAGTATATTTACTCCTACCTGCATCAACAACTAAAAAACTAACATTTATAATCCAATATTAATGACATGAAAGTTACAAAAGCACATGTAATTATGCATGTAATACGATGTTCGCAGACTTATTCTACACACGCGTGGCGCCGTCTAAAACATTTGACGTTTTGAAAGAAGATTTCGATTATTATCTTATTGTGATAGTATTGGCAGCGCTTTTAGTTTCATCGTACATCACAAAGAAACTAGCATCCCAGAAAGCGCAGAAACAAGCATGGAAATGATGTTTCATTTTTCTAGAAAATCAATGCATTACATTCTTAAGTATTTGTTCACTAAAAGCAAAACATTTTGCTAATAATAATTTGTAAAAAAAAAGTACTGTTTTATAAAATGCCAATGTTACTGCAAAGTGAATGTTAACAATTTATTATCTTACCTAAAGTATCTCAACATACATATATATTATTTGTTCCTTTATTGGTACAGAACGCACACACTAGATAGCATATTTTTGAACATTTCAAAGTGTGCTAATCATTGTATAACAAGAGTGGACCATGATCACCAATTATTAGATTATTAAAATAACTGACAACATGCTCAAAATATAGTTATTTTTCGTTAAAAAATACAAATATAATTATACATTTTTTTTATATACGTGCACTTATACTAATCAGAATAATTTCAATAGAAAATTGGGATAAAAGGAGTAAAATTGCTACAAACACTGCAAAAAAAAAACTAAAATATATGTTTAATTATTGAACGAAGATAACATTTGTTTCGCAGCTTTGTATTAGAAATAATCCGAAAATGATTAAAAACCAGTGAAGTCTAACGTTCGTCACAAATACGTTATTGTGACGATTGTATTTTATGGTTCCTTCTTTGCAAGAAATAAAATATTATTGTCGCATAAGTATATTATGAAAAATACATGTATAGATGTGTTCGAAATAGTTTCAAAACGTAAAAACTGAATGTACATAATAATCGTAGGAATGTCATTTTACTTTTTGTGGGTATTTATTCTAGTTTCTAGCACTAAAATTTCTGTATCTCACTATATTCTTCAAAATAATCACATTCACTTGCATTTATTGAAGAAATAAATAAAAATTATAAAAGTAACAAAAACACAGAAACTCAATATTTTAAATTTCAAATTTTTAGCATTTATGAGCATTTTTGGGGGTTTTTTATATTTCAAATATAATTTATTTAGCATTTTGACTTTTTAATTAAGATCACACAAAACTAAGAACATATATAATAAAATAAAATGACAACCTTCATAAATGTGTTACAATTAACACGTTAAAAATCAAATTATTTCACTCAGTGAGAAAAACGTAAAGTAAAATATATATCACAGTACAAAAGGATGATTTTATTTATTGTATATTTATGATTAAATAAACATTAAATGAGCTGTACCATCTGTGAATAGAGTACGTAAAAACGTATCTATTACATAGAATAATTATTTGCTTTGTAGATAAATGTAAAATTTTAAATAGACATAAGTTATTGTACAAATGTGCCGGTGATTATGAAAGTAGCTTAATTTAATATAGGTAGTTTTTTAAATATTTCGATTTTTGTACTTGTATGTACTAAAAAAAATTTCAATCGTTACCAAACGATTAAATTTGTAAGTATTTTTTCTAAGATAGATTCAAATTTCTATGATGTAGTTCGATGTAATACAAAACAAGTGACAAGTTGAATTTTTCCAAACTTTAAGCTCAGGCCATTTAGATAATCACCGGCATGGATAAAAATGTAAACAATAATATGAAACTGTAAAATGTCAAACACCATAATTGAATAAAAATTGTATACAAATAAAAATTTGGAAAATTATAAGTTTTAT
>NW_017100941.1:1128202-1131924 GCF_001263275.1 Habropoda laboriosa
GTCTGATCCTGAATATATTTCATAATAATTTGTACATTTCTAAAATACTCGTTTGTTGAAATAATGTTTTCAGTAACCTGAAACATTATAATTGTATGTAGTAATTTAAAGCTGTAGCGTTAAATTATTATTTTCGAAAGAATACGTATATTTATATATCATTTTCTTACCATTAAATCTTTAATCTCAAATGTAGCATCAGAGGCAATTTTTGTTATTTTAGAATTAAAGATACTAAGACATTTCACCCAAGCAATATCACTATTATAATCAGCAACATCTTTATACAATTGTATGCAACATGTCTACAAATATGTAATAATTAATTATATACAAGTATAAACAATGCAGTTAAAAATATTTTTTATAGTAAAATTTACTTGTAATGTAGGATTTTGATGTTTGCTAAGATAAGGCTCTACAATGCTTAAAACATTCCATGTTTCTCGTTCGTGAAGATTTAAATTCTTTGTTATTTGACCTAATGTAGAAAGTAATTCCTTTTGTAATTTATAAACCTGAGTAAATTTATAAATATTTTCGTAATTTTTGTTATAGGTTTCTTTTGCAGAATTGTGTAAAAATTTTGAAAGTGCAGGTAATACTTGTCTAAAAATAAATCTGTTAGTTATTTCCATTATAAATGGATGACAAAGTATAAAATATAAACAACTTACTTAAGCGTTCTAGATCGAATAAAATCTTTTGCAACCCGGCTGATCACATTTAATAATTGCCACGCTCGATTGATTATTAATACATTTTCATCATGAAATCTATCTACTAGCGGATGCCAGAGTAAATGTACAATTGGTAATAATTGATTTTCCCAGTCTGCTAAAATTTCGAGGCCTTCTTGAAACGTTGACATTGCAATTAATGATGTTTGTATTTCTTTTGACGGTATGAAGTGTAAACAATGCTTCATTACATCTTCAATCATTTTTATGTAAAATGGTATGTTTTCTTTCTCTTCTACAATTCATATTTTGTTTCTTGTAATTTTTCTTTGTTATTGATTTTAACACAATATGTAAACAACATTTTATTAAAATATAAGGATTCATTTACCTTCTTGATTCATAGAGTTTGCATAATATTCACTTCCCTCTTCTTCCTCTTCTTCTATTTCTTCTTTTTCTTCAGTTTTCTCTTTAATTTCACAAGATTGTTCTGTATCTCCTATTTCCTCATCAACTTTTTTTGCTTCATAATACTCTAACAAAGTCTGAATAATTTTCGAAGATTTACATTCAATATTCACATTTTGTTCTTGTATTATTGGTAGATGTTTAGAACTTTCTAAATTTTTTATACATATTGTAAACGTATAAAAAACTTTTAAGAAAGCATAGGAATTTTTTTGTTGAAAATTACTATTTAATTGTAATAGTACATCCTCTACAATTTCTTTTAAACAAGGTAACACGTCTATTGTACTATATTTCATGACCACTTCAACAACATCAAGGACACCGGGATTGCGCTCTACTTTACGCAATTTTATACTAACATGATATGAGAAATAATCAACATTTGCACGTAGGAGATCTCCCACTGTATCATATTGCTGCGATTTTGTAATTTGTTCCAGTGTCTGTGCACCAACAAAACTGATTAAACTATGCCCACTTCCTAAAAGTATATATGAAGAATTGTTTATACGAATAATTTTACTACTTTATTACTATTTAATTACTTGTAATGAAATTAAACAATTACCCGCTCTTTCGATGATAAGATATAAAGTTTTAAGAAGAAATCTATCATAATCATATCTTAAGTTTTGTGCTATTAATCCCAAACCTTCTAGTAATAAGCAACATTGCACTACATTATTCTGTGCAGTGCATAAAGGGATGTCTTTAGTAGCTTCAATTGTCGGATACCAAAATTCAGGATTTATATACAACTCCACAACTTCTTTATAAATTGGCAAAATTGATGAATCTTTGACTGATACTAAAATGTTTCATAATTGATAACATATATCGTAAACCATTTCGGGATAAAATATTATCTGACGTACCATGTATTATCCAGTTCAATAACAAAATTAACTCTTTCCTATGTTGTGAAGCATCGAATATGAGACAAAGAATAGTATCTACTAAAATTCGAAGATCTCCAAATTCACCTAAATATTTACATATTGCAACAACTTTTGCTTCACATGCATTATTCTGAATAAATTTAAATCGTCTCCATAAATGTGATCCATATGAATATGCTGGATCTTCAAGGTCTTTAACATTTACTGCTTGTAGAAGAGAGATATTACTACAATCTATTTCGGACACATACACAAGAGCCAGTAACAGTCTTCGAACATGCGATGCCGACATCATAACACATGGTAATCTTTGTTCCCCAAGAAGTTTTAAATAACCAGCAATTTGATTTAAGCAAGACAATTGATCACTATCATCTAAAAAGTAAAAAGATGTTTCGTTTAATTTCTAGATAAAGCAGATTTACTAAAATATTGTATATTTTCTACACATATCTTTATAAACATTCTACAAAAATAAAGGAATATATTAAAGGCATAAAAATCGTACCAGACCTCCTGATTATCCTAGGTAATCTTGTAAGAAGATTATAAAAATTTTCTTCTAATAATTCCACCAAAGGCCTCATATTCTTATTTTGCATATAGTTTATGTTAATTATGTTGAGTGCTTTTTCAGCTTCCTCGCGAACTTCTGCAAATTCATCCTCAGATAGAGATATTAAATACTCTATTAGTAACATAACATTTGGTTTCATATTCCTGTTTAAAAAATTTAAACAATTCCCTTTTAGAGATTGTTTTTAATATAAGGTGGGAATGTAGTAACAGTATTACCTGGGGCATGTTGTAAGCAATAAATGAATGTTCTCAACTAATTCCTTTCTAACTTTATAGTGGGAGTGTTTTTTTAATACATCTAATTGTTGGACAAGTATATTAAGCTTAGTTGCACTAGCATTAAACCACTCTTTGCTTCTTGTTGCACTTTTGAGATGTTTTTCTAATTCACTATGATCATTAATATTTGGTAAACTTTCAATTGTGTTAGTATGTTTCTTTTTATTTATTTTAATCAGATCATTTAATGATGGTGTATCATCATCTTCTTCTAATTTATCTTTCATCACAAGAGATATTACTCTACCCCAAGCTCTTAATGCTACCTGAGATTTTATAGAATAAAGTATAAATAAAATCTAATAATATAATTTCACATAATAATTTGAAAATACCTCTATCTTACCATTGTAAGTTTATGCCCTTGTATTTCACTCCCCATAGCTATTTCTTGTAAACCACTAACAATACCAGGTAAAAATAACATAATAACATTAGCTATTTGGTCTTGCAATATAACATCAGATTTATCTGCTTCATCATCCACTTGACATAATGCCATAACAGTTTCTATAGCTTGCAATCTAAAAATTGTGAAAATTTAATTATGGACATATAAATTTATTAAGAATGAATAAAATAACAACTATTATACATTTACCTAAGGGAATGTGATTTTTCAATTCTTCCTATTGTTATTGACAATAGTATTCCTTGCCCTATCTTAGAGGCATTTTGTCTAGTATATAAACATTCTCTAACTTCTGTGAAACAAGAATGTATCAAAGTCTCAATGCAAGAGAGTACTGTTTCTTTAAGTTCTTCATGTCCCACAATTACTACAAAAAGATATATAATATATTATATTCTT
>NW_017100941.1:1132230-1132738 GCF_001263275.1 Habropoda laboriosa
TATAAAACAATATATATATATTTAATTAATTGTATAATAGCGTTTATTTTTATTTTATAAGTGGTATAAGGCATAGAGTAATTTACCTTAATGTTTCATTTGGCAAATGAGTAACAAATGGAAATAAAATATATTCCAACAAATCTTGAATGACTTTGTTTGAAATCCTTGTCAAAGCATTAGCAACATTACGAGCAGTGTCAATATTTGGATTTTTCATTAAAGAATCACAAAATGGTTTTAATAGAGTAAACGCTTCTTGTATTTGGAGACGTTCCATTTTTATTTAATAGAGAATACAATCATAAAAATTCTACTCTCAACTTCATTGACGCACCGTATATTTAAATCGTGGAACCATATGATGAAAATTCACATGTCCATTGATACAAATTTAACTAGACAAGGTGTCCAAAAACAATTATCGTTAGATACTAATAATTTGAAAATTATTTATCATTAATTTTAAATCCACATCATTCTTAATATAAAAAAAGATTTAATAAAA
>NW_017100941.1:1132764-1152786 GCF_001263275.1 Habropoda laboriosa
TAGTCAAGATTATTTTATATGCGTCACTACGGAACAAATGTCACTCAAAATATTTTAAGACAACTGCGCAAAATTTAAAACAAACATTGATTTATTAAATTCAAAACTGCTGTTAAGACTGTAGTGTTACTACCTATAATATCATGATTCTTCAATAATTATAATACATACAACGTTAGAATACATGCCGAAATTGCACTTTAAACTAGACATAATAAAATTCGTAATTATCTATGTGTAATATATGCATATAATGGTTAACGAATGCATTTTTAAACATTTGTTGACGCTATTAATTGGATAATTTATATTTTTCGCTATTTTTAGTTTATCCCTTATACATGTGTACATGTATGACGTAGATATATTTTTCTAAATATGTTACACTTAATCAGTAGTTTTGACCAATGACTTCAGATTTCGGTATATTAGCATAGTAAAGTTAATTACTAAGTAAATTGAAAAATTTAACATCATTGATTGGTTAATGTTCTGCACTAAAATCTGTTGTAGAGAAGTACATATGTACAACTTTTTTACCCACAGCCAAGAGATTTTTCAACTGTCATTTCCTTAAAGTTCTAAAGATATCCAATCTGAAATAAACGTTGTTTCATTCAGATAAAGTGGTTTGGATCTTTCGTATGCGTTTATCGTTTAACGATAATCGTCTGCTTATTGCAACGTGTACTTGCGAATAATATTGTTATGCATGTTAATACAGTACATATTTACAATGTGATTAATACACCATTGAATAGAGAAAAGAAATGTACAAGTTAAACATTTTATTATCCTTTTACTGTTTTGCAACTGTTGCTGTTTTTGCAGTATGTATTAAATCTACTATTAATATTCATTTTAATTATTAGTTTTAGGACACACCAGTGAATGATAATATTTGCATAATTCGTGAACCTGTTTTGAGTCTTTTTTCTTATAACTTTACAAGTCTCACAAATCCTATAAAAGATGTTAATGTAAATTATGAGTATTTGAATGAAACTATACGATTGCAACTATGCACTCCATTGAGAGAAAAGTGCAATGGGAAAGATGGATATGGAATTTGCTTAGTGAGAAACAAAGAAGAAATAGGAATAGGTTCTAATTTTTCTATATTTATCTAAAATCAACATTATCTTTCATTTATGAAAATAATTTTATTTTGTCTTATTTGATGTTATAGGAAAAATGCCTCCAAAAGTAGATGTAACCGGTGGAAGGATAATGTTTGTATTCACAGGTGATGATTGTACACCTAAAACTAAATATACTGTAAATATTATAATGAAATGTGATTATGAAGCTGGAAGCAATTCTTATCCTGAAATATTTGATTATGTAAGACTAATTATATCAGGAATGAAACATTTTTTATTATTATTATATTTTACAGCAAAACATATATACCTTTTAACAATATATGAAATTTTACATAGTACTATGTAATAAGTGAATTTTAAATTTATGTTTCATTATTAATATTTTAGGCATCAGAACAGTGTAATTTATATTTGTCATGGAAAAGTATTTTTGCTTGTGCACCTCCAAAACAAATAAATTGTACAGTAACAGATAATGGGTTCCATTATGATCTATCATCTTTAACCAGATATTCAGAAAACTATGTTATTCACACTGGTAATAATACATCTCCAAAAATTATATTAAATGTTTGCCATTCTGTGATATTTGAACACAATGCTCTGTGTCAAATGGAATCAGGAGCTTGTTTACAGGAGATTGTTTCTTCAAAAACTGAGTATGAATACTTTTGTTTTAATAATGTGATTCCTGTATATAATTTTTAATTAAAGCTAAATTAAATTAAATTATTAACATGTGAATATTACTAATAAAATTGTATTATAGATATGTAAATTTAGGTGATGTTAAACATTCACCATTTATAGAAGATGGGAAACTGAAACTTCAATATCAGGAAGGAGCTATTTGTAAAGTGAAAAATGAAACTACACCACATATTGGGACCACTATTTCTTTTATATGTGATTTTGAAGCTATAGTAAATATTATGATACAAATTATTTATTCAATTCTTACTTTTTCTATAAGTCTGTATTGTACATTTGTTAGGATACAGTTCCAGAATATGTAGGAAGTGAATCATGTGATTATCAACTAATATGGAAAACTGCAGCTGCTTGCAGTGTGGAATCTTTGCGTAATCATAGTGCAACAACTGCTGGCAAATGTACAGTGAATAATCCCCTTACAAATTTTACGTAAGATCAGATCAAATAATTCAATTAAATGTTATTATGGAGAAATTTATAAGAAATGATATTGCAGGTACAATTTGCAAACCTTGATGAACAAAGATTTTCATACCATAGCAAAGAATGGCACAGAATATAAATTTGGAATATGTAAGGCACCTGTGAATACAGGATGCACATCAGGAACAGGTTAGTCAAGTTATTTTATTTACAATTTTCTAATATGATCATACTATTCTTCAAATTACTAAAATTTCACATTATATTGGTCCATTTTTTGTTTTTATATCTAGGAGTTTGTCTTACAAAAAATAGTGTATCTATGGGAAAGGTTAACACAAATTTAATGTGGGAAGAGGGTGGCCCATATTTGAATTATACAGATGGAGACTTATGTGAAAATGGACAACGACGATATACAATTATTGCATTTTTATGCGGAGCAGAAGGATCTTCCGAGGAACCACTTGTTATGGAACAAAATTCTTGTCAGTTAATCATACATTGGAATACCAATTTGGTTTGTGAGAAAAGGGTAAGATAATGATTTGCACATTCAATTTTTATTCCATGAATGCTATTACTTCTTTGAATACCTTTTTCTTTAAAAAAAAAAATTCATACAGAATAGGAAATTTATATTTTGCAGGTAAAATGTGCTACAGATGACGATGAAGTGAATTTAAGTTCATTGATCAAATCTACTAGTAATTATATTATAAAGGTGAACAAAACTGAATTTCACATAAATGTATGTAGACCACTGGTCCCTGTACCAGGTTTAACATGTGCACATGGCAGTGCAGTTTGCAAAACTTCACTAAGTTCAGATAAAGAATATATAAATGAGGTTGTAAGTAACAATTATAAATTTGTTTACATAAAAATGTAGTAAAAAGATGGTAATTCCTGTTTTACAAATTTATATTATAATTTTGCTGCAATAAAAATACTACATATATGTATTTAAAAGTAACCAATTGCTGCGTTTAAATTAATTAAATAATAGTAAAACAAAATTGTTTACATTTGTTGGCAGAGTTTGGGTTTTCCAAAAGAGAGTCCTATAGTGAATAAAAATCATGAAACGGTGTTACGGTACCTAGGCGGATCAGTCTGCCCTGAAAATTCAAATAAATTAATTTCCTCGAATTTTACGTTCCCATGCCAGTATAATGATAAGGTAATTTATGATTTCCAGAACTTAAAAAATATGAAGACTGTACTTATATTTTTGAGTGGAAAACGAGCATAACATGTGGAGCTGTAATGGGAAATTGGACTCCACCTTGTACTATAAAGGAGCAGTGGCTTTCACATGAATGTAACCTTTCCTTGTTACATAAAGATAAAAAAATATACTACGTAAGTCTCTTAATGTTTAATAACTTATTTTTGTAAATGCATTTGATGAAATGTATATCATATACTGTTCATATTATAAGATAGTATTCTTCAACATAAAATATTTATCTCGCGGTTTAAGATAATATAATTTTAAATATGCCTGTAATGCTTTAAAAAATTCACGGATCTACAGGTAAAGAACAAGCAAGGTAAAGAATATAGTATAAGTATATGTGGAGGAGAAAAGATTTGCAATGGTTCTGCAGTATGCCAAGGAAATAATGGTTATGGATCACTGACAAATGTAATTTTTGATTATGGCAGAAATGTTATAAAACTTAAATACTCTAATGGTGGTAAATGTATAGATAGTAAGTATATAATACATGTATAAGGTATCCTTTTCCAATAGTAGAAAGTTATATAATAGATTTTATTCAATTTTTTTATCGTTTAACCAGGTAAAACATCCTACACATCTGAAGTACGATTTATATGTAACGAGTCTGTAGGAATCGGAACTCCAAAGCTGTTATGGGTAAGTAAAAGCAATTTTTATTTTAATACAATCAGTAGCTTCATTCATTTATTATTACTCATTGTACTGTCAATATTTAAATATATAATAAATCATAAAAAATTGGTATTGAACTTTAATAATCAGGAAACAACAGGAACAGTTGTTCCATTATTCGTATGATTAGTATTTTCAGTCTAAAAACCAATTTTATGGATCTCTTTGTGTTTATGTTTCGTATATATGAAATAAAATATATGTTATAATATAATTAAAAATGAGAAATATGTAACTATACAAATGTACACAATATGTTTAAACGATTGTATGAATATTTATTTCTCAGGTACTCACTTAGTTTCTTATAATAAACTTATATTAATAATGAAGTACAATACAGTAAAAAATCATTAATGGCGAAATTAACATTTTATAATGAGATTCTTTATTTATTTTTCCAGTCGAAATTTTGAATTACTATCATTATGATTCTTTATTAACACTTATAACAATTTATTTTTTATTTTTAACAATAGCTATAAAAAAATTACCGTGCTCATAAAATTGAGCAATAAAATAATAGTTATATAGCATACCTATGTACAACATACGTTTGTATGTGTTCTTAAGCTTATGTGAAAACGCAAATGGTAACGCAAATTGAATCGCACTGACAATCTATTAGTGCTTACATATGTATGTATACATATGAATGATGAAAAAGGGTACAAAGTATACATACATAAAGCACATTAAATGGAAACAAACTCTATATGATAAAGATGATTTTGGAAATGTTTGACACAAGATTGATTCTATTTCTATGATAATTATCTACTTTTATAGTAATGGCAACACATTCCAAGTTAAAATCCATACAAAATTACAAAAAATACCTATTTACAGTGATTTATAACTTTTCTAAACCTAAGTTTGTTCAGTCGTATGTAATTTGTCTTCAACATTCACTTATATTGATACTTAAAGGTCCATTAAACAAATTTATAAATCTAAGTATGAGATGAATTGTCTTTATAAAATAAATATAATAAAGAATTCCTGGCGTTGCACTGCATATCAACAAGTATTTGTCGATACTTTCAGAAAAACATGGGTGTGTAGACTAATCAAAATTTTGAGAATTATACAAGCAAGTTAGTTCATGCACTAATTATCAAAATATTTTGGGTAAGTTCGATATATCCCAAATTCTTTATAAATACATTTGCAAGTGTTAACTATATTTTACCTAACATACATCTTTTTATTCGAAAATAATCAATCTCCTTTTTAATAAAATCATAGTAAAATTCAATTGTTTATAGTTATTCAGACATGTGCTAAAAACCAAAAATTTATGAGTCTTTTCTTTATAAAAAAAAATGAAATCTGGAAACTGTTACGTATATCCTTGAATGCATTTCATACGGGAGTACATTGTATCTTATTGATCAAATTATGTTTTATTAATTCTTCAGACGGAAACATAAGTTTAGTATTGCTGTCTGGAGAGGGCAGCTTTTCTAAATTTTCTTTCTTTTCTCCGTTATTCTCGTCACATATAAATACTTTAAGACTATCTGCTGGCGGAGTGCTTGCCGCAGGTGGTGTCTCAGGAACGCCAACCGGGTAGATCAATTCTTTCTTCTCGCCATGAAGTTGTATACACGGTTGATGCTTTTCGAAGATCTTCCTTCTGATGGTATTCTTTGTAAATTCTGGAGGATGCGGTAGCGCGTATCGTAATTTATCCCAGAACCAAGGATCGCCCCATTTTACATATGTGTTCATGCTCAAATAAGCTTTAAGTTCTGGATCTAAATCGTCGGTGGGACCAATTTCACCGTACAAAATTAAGATAACTCTTGCTCTGCCTTCGCTGAGCGCTTGACTATGCGCCGCTCTGAACTCCATTCGTCCCCAAACACTCTCGAGAAAGTTAGGTGACAAAACCACTATTGTTCGCCTGGAATTGTCAACGGAACGCGCGATCTGATTTGGTATCCATTCTCCAGCAAGCCAATCACGAAAATGCAGGCACAGTTTGAACGGTCTGGGGCCACGTTCTAGCTTTGGTACTAATTCGTTCACGACAAAGTCCTCGTCTCTGTGCGAATAACTTATGAACGCGTCGTACAGTTTGTCTTTATCTAGTTCATCTTCTGTTACTAACCACAAGCAGAACTGATGCGCGTATAACCAAACCTTAATTTCCCGTTGATACCTATAGTACAGAGCCGCTAGCAAACCTATTATCAGTCCAATAATAGCTATGGCTAGGCTAATTCCTACGATCAGTATGGTATCTGCAGGACACAGGTCTGTCGCTATCATCTTCAACATTGGAACGTTCTTGCCCTGGCACGTGATCAGCAAAGAACTAGGTATTTCTATGACTTTGGTTTGAATGAAATTAAGAAAATCTATCGCACTGCAATCGCATTTCCATGGATTCTCGTGTAGCGTCAGCGTCATTAAAGAGCTAGAATTGTCCATGAAATGCAAAGCATCCGAGTTCAGTTTGCTGATGTTATTATTGTGCAGCTCCAAGGTCTGAAACATTATCGGTTTATCAACACACTTATTCATTCTAAACTTGTGTTCGAGATAATACGATGATATTTAGTCAATGTTCATGCGAACAGAAGTATTTCAAATACTAATCGATTAATTTAAACGTATTAAAACGGGAAAGCTGTCGTGTGTACAACGATCTTCAAAGAAGAAAGATTTCTATTTAAATACAAACCTCGATATTCAATGGTAATTCGTCCACAGATATGTCATAGATATTGTTGTTCGATAACAACAATTTGGATATCGGTACATTGTTCAAGCCAATATCAGCCAAAGGCGACATTCTGGTCAATTTGTTGCCCGCGAAATTTAATTCGAGTCGATGCTGCGGCAATGTTCGAATATTTTCCGGCACGCTTGTTAAATTTCTGTTCGAACAATCGACCAGGAACGCCTTGTCGTTACGTTTTATCCAACAATCGCAATTCTTCGGGCATACGTCGAATTCTTGACATCTTAGCGTTTTCGACTTCAAGTTCGCCACAGCGATCTCTGCCAGCGTCTCGGGAGATCGACACATCAAGTTACCGATTATTATATGAAAATAGTTTTGAACGTTGTGGTGCATTCTTCCTTCCAAGTAACGGAGAAAGTCGTATATATCGCAATCGCAAACTATGGGATTATTTTCGACTAATATTATCACGTCACGAGCAGTGTGCTGGTACTTGGCTACCTCCTCAGCTCTGTTTAAGTAGATGTGCGATATCTGATTGTGCGTCAGATCTACTTTAATATTGTTCGATAGAAATTGCAGATCTTCGGTCTGAAACAGAGTTGCAAAATAGAAGAAGTTACGAAAGTTATCGACAAAACTACCACGTGAGGTATTGTGTGCGTTTCATATGAATGAGTGCTTGGAAAACAGAAGCTTGTGAAATATTTCATTAAAGACTGTTTTACAATAAAGTATCACAATTGTTTTAACAAAACTTTTTAAGAAACTTTCAGTTCTGCTTCGTATGAAAGAACAGTTGTACGGGAAAAATACCCGTTGGAGAAGGTGTGAATTTGCTATTGAATTGTTAACTTATTTGTAAGCAAAGTATGAAATTACACCATCGAATGTAAAAAGTGTAAAACAGTTTGTTAAAATAGTTCACCAACTAATTTTAGCGGAAGATTCATTATTTTCTTGTGATATTTCATGGATATTTTCAACTTACCGATATGTTCGGTATCTTGTTAAACTTGAGATCTAATACTCGCAACTTCAAGCTGCTTATGATCCAATCGCCAAATATCTCCGAGATATTGTTATTCGCCAGATACAATTCTTCTAGAGAGGTGCAGCCGTGGAATGGTGATTTTCTCCCATACTCGTCTTGGTAGAAGGACAACGAATTGTTAAATGTTAGTTGATTGTTAGAGAAAAATGCAACTCGCAGGTTGGTCAAGGAATTAAAGCTCGTATCTTCTATCGTTTTCAACTGATTCTCCTGCATGTCCAAAATTTGCAACGATCTTAAATCGCTAAAGAGACGTCTGAAATATCGAAGAAGAAAACATTCAATACCAGAATTTCATTCGACGTGAATTTTTATAAACTGAAAATCGCCTATTCTATACAGCGCGTTTATTTCAAGAATATGAAAATAGAAAGCTTCAAAATATCCTTTCAATTACAAACGAACTTGCCAATGTAATATCTAAGTTCATTCTAATTCCTTCGAAATTAACGTTTCGTCGTTATTCAACAAAGATTGTTGTGAACATTTTCCAGCAAGATTAAAAAAAAACAAGCAAACTTACCTAGATATCGAAGTAAGATGATTTTTGGACAAGTTCAGCTTAACCAGACGATTCAAATACGAGAAAACTTCGTCAGGCAGCGACGTTAGTTCATTCAGGTGGAGATCTAACATCGACAAATTGATCAAATCCTTGAAAAGATCCTTAGGTAGGGACTCGATGTAATTCCTCGCTAAACTAACGTTCTTCAGCGAAACTGAGCCGCGAAACAGATCACTCGGCACTCTGATCAAACCGTTGCTCTTCAATTGTACAGCTTCGAGATTTGTTAAATTCGCGAACAATCCTCGCGGTAGCTCCGTCATGTTCCTTTTGTTACCGTACATGTTCACGTTCTTCAGATTCACGTTGTGCCGCAGCAAACCTTCCGGCAACGATGAGAAGTTATTCCAGAACAGATTCAACGCTTCCAATTCTTCCAGTTTCGCGAAGACGTCTTCGGGCAGGGTGGTTAACTCGTTCGAGTTCAAGTCCAGCGAATGCAAAGAGGCGAGCTTGTGGAACATGCCAGACTCGAGTTTCGTGAACTTGTTCCTCCACAAGTTCAGGAATTGTAACTTCGTTAGCGGATCGAACGTACCCAG
This sequence comes from Habropoda laboriosa, assembly GCF_001263275.1. NCBI lineage: Eukaryota > Metazoa > Arthropoda > Insecta > Hymenoptera > Apidae > Habropoda > Habropoda laboriosa. Next base: position 1,141,785 of record NW_017100941.1, read on the forward strand.
TTCGACGTCCTCCATCATGTTGTTACCTAACTCGAGCACTTCTAGCTCCGGTACATTGTCGAAGATTCCAGGGGACAGACGTACGTTATTCTCTCGCAAATCGAGCCATGCCAAATTCGGCAAATCTGCGAACAAGTCGCTGCTGAGGTTCGTCAAACTGTTGCTGGACAATATCAAACGCTGCAATCCAGGGAAATCCTGCAGGTGTTTTCTAGTCAAGGTGGTGCTCAGGTTACCGAACGATTGAAATATCAGCTTTTTCACGTTTCTCGCCCCGAGATTGTACGCGATTTCCCCTAAGCTCGAGTTTGTCGGCAGATTGCACATCCGGAAGTACATAGACTCTATGTCGCCCGTGGGCAGTAAATTGGTCAGGTGGAAGTCGGACCATCGTGGAGTGTTGAGACATTGTATCTGAATAAATAGAGACGTATTTTTGGTCAATTGAAGGATATTTGTAACTTCGGAGAATTTTAATTATAGCAGCTTATTTCGGCTTCACTGCTGTGAGATGGACACTTCACTTTCCCTAGCTCTCACTCTCATTCTCTGCTCGCTATGCTAGTCTTTCAACAAGGCAGAATTTTTTTTTTTATCTTTGTAGAAAACACTGAATTTATTTGAAAATTGTTGGTTTATTTATTCAATCATATATGGAAAAGAATATCCGATAAAAGGCCTACTACGAGTTTTTCTACACACCTATCGTTCTTTTATCAAAATTTTGCTGTAACATTTTCGCATAATTGCAACTCCGTGTCTTCAGTAGCGCTCGGTTTATTCACGTAGATCATCTTCTCTTTCATGTAGCCTTAAAGGAAGAAGCGGTCAATTTCGCGGCCAATTTGCATACGTTTGCATAAATTTGCCAATGTTTACCGACCAGAGATTTCAAAAACAAAACAGCATTCAGTTCGAGAATTAAAAGATATAAGCTCACGAAAAAAATCCCACCTTAATGAAAGGCCTTTAACCCTTTTCAAAATTTGCTTTGCAAGAGGTTCAGATAGGATGTAACATGGTAAAGGTCAGGAAAAGAATGCATTCGTAGTTGGTTGATGAAAAAATAAAAACATTTCCACGTTATTCACAAATAATTTAAGTTATAAAAAAAAGTTTCCACATTTTTACCACATTTCAGTAACCACTCAAAGGGTTAATATACTTGTACCCATATATGAGCCACTGAGAAGCCAAAGTGACCAACTCCGTCAAATTAAACTTATTAAATTTCTTTTATTTACGAAGAATTAACCACCAAGCATGTGCTTTGATACTGAAATTAGAAGAATATCAAAAAGTGAAGTTAATCATTCTGGCTTCTAAGTTGTTCATAAAGTAACCCTAAATATATATTTATTTTCTCTGAACATATCTATACATCACATGCATATTTATGCTCAAGTTTTGTTCGTTTAAGAGAATTTTAGTTTTATTACAAATTGAAGATAGATTGTGGAATAATGTTTGATAGTATCGTACTAAGGGGTTGATTTTTCTGCAGAAACATCAGGGTTCGGTTAATTACTGTTCCTTCGTAACGAGTAAGGTAGATTATCCCGTGTAGAGTGTTGCCACGTTACGCAATAGAAAGTGAAAGTCTCGGCTGCTTAATGCGGATGAAAATTGAGGAGTGAAGCATGTAACTGCATTGAAATATTTCTACACTCTATTTAAGAAATCATTTTTTCTCAACTGGTAGTCATTTTATCAATTAAATTTCATTAACAAAAACATACAAGTTCTTATAAATTTTACTACGTACGAAGATTTATTATTTCATAAATATTCCTTAGAGTAATTTGACAAAAATAAGAAACGTTGGTTCGAAGTAATTCATTCACGCACAATACTCCACGCTTAATCCGAAGGATATAAAATTACCGAATCGATTACTTCAAACCATCAGATGTCTCTTATTTCTGTAATTGAATGACCTAACCACGCTTCGCTCAGTTTCTCGTTTTCAACGTTTATAATCCATAGATTAATAACGAGAAACTGAATAAAGCACCGTTTCTAAATCGTTCAACCATAAACCGTGAAACAATAGAAAACCAAACAAGGTATCAGCGCACAAGCGTGCAGAAAAGCACTGCGCAACAAGAACCGAGGAAAGAAATCTTTTCCCTTTGCAATAGAAAATCTGCTGAAAAATACGCGAAGAGCTATTCTTTAACCCTTTCACTGCTATCGGCGCCTTAAAAATTTCGTCGCATTCTACTATTGCGGCCTTTTGGCGCACTCCCGTATTAATTCAAACCTTAATTCCATCCGCTGTACTCTTCCACGTTAATTAGATAAAACACGCTAAAAGATAAAATATCCCGGCCGTTGTGGAACATCTGAATCTGCCCATGTAGCGCGTTGTGTACTAAAATTTGCCGCAGCGAAAGGGTTAAGAACTTATTTTTTTTTTCACATAGAGCTTACGAATTGACACGTGGTCTGCAAGTACCGAAAACAAACGATAACGTGCAGGGAGAGAGAGACGTTTTTGTTCCATCGGTCGACTGACTCTCTTTTAAAAAGCATGAATGAGTCACTGCTGCCTACCTGAATATAATTGTGCGGCTGAACATTCACGATGAAGGCCGAATCGTTCTCTGTGGGACAGTGTATCTCAATGTCCCCGTTAATACTTGGTTGGCAGCTGCAGGTTCCTTGCGGCGGGCATTGAATATCGAAGGCGTTACAACACGTCACAACGACGATCCAAAGAAGCACGATCGAACATCGCCAAGATGTTCTCGTCATTCTGCAGTGTCTGTACCGTCGACGTACGCTGCGAACAGAGAAATTGCTCATTTTTCTTTCTTTCTTCCGTGAAATCTTGCCCAGGCTTCGCTGTCACCGAGGACACTTCGCTCGAGAAGCTTTTCATACGGTGAAACACCGAATCGGAAACGGTGGTATGACCAATCAGATAAACGCGGTAACTTCCTCGTACAACGATAAGAACGCTCGAAGCTTAGATCGCCAAAGTATTTACACAAACGAATAGATAAACTCTTCTGCCCTTTCTATGAGAATTCTTCGCACGGAGGCGCGGAACAGCTCGCGAAGGGTTGAATAATTTAACCCGTTCGCGCAGAATAACGAGTTAAGACTTGGGTCGAGCATTATTAAAGCCGAAATGTGCAGTAACGCGTCGCATCACTTTTCAAACGTATTTTGTTCGTAATAGTACGGCTGAAAATGACAGTAAAAATGAAGATTGTTCTAGTGAAATGAATTAGAACATTTTCCAGGCATTTTGAGGTAATTAGAATATTTTTCGAACGAGTCTACGTGGATCAAAGGTAAATTCAAACGGAAGATCTTTCTCTTCGTGTACTATTTTCATCAAAATTACCGGAGAATCTTTACTCATTTTTATTAATGTTTCACAAGTGAATCGACTATTGTTTGATCGTTTTGATGATTTTAGTTTTGTGTTTAGATACGTAAAAAGTATAAGATTTACTAGATTTACTTGGGCAGGGTAAATCTTCGATTAAAATGTAGTTGATGATATGGGAAAAAGTGCTACTCCTGTTTCGCCAACTGTATTTCCTCGTTTAAAGGGCCAATGATGGATTAGGTGGAATAACTTTCTTCTTTCTGTTCGTGGTAACAGTACTTACCGCCACGTGTTGCGTACGAATGATAATTCGTAAGCTTCTTCCGGCGTTTAAGTTAATCTATTATTTGGATTAATCTCTCGAGAGATTTTGATATCGAAGTTTCTTACCGGCGAATAGAATTCGATTTGAAAGGTACTCGCATTTCCTATGATTTTTGTAATTTTAGTGTTATAGCTCGAAGATGATACTTGGAGCATAATTTTATAAAGTTAAACAATGTTACGAATTAATTTCTTTTGTATACAGTATAATATACAGATCGTCGAATGGTAAATCATTTATCAGGAAACTGGTGAAACAAGCTTTGCTAAATCCTTTTATCGTTTGAAAAATCATGATTATTCGTTGTTTTCAGTAGAAAGCTATGTAACTGTTAGGGTCACCGTTTCGACTTTTCAATTACACATTCTAATACTCAAACTATAAAATTATCTTCGCTTAAATAATCGACTGTATTTGTTGAAATTAAATAAATCACTCTTATCTAACTTTTTACGATTCACTTTCTTCCATATTTCTCCCCCTCACTTCACGTTTAGATTTATCTTGTTTAACAGAAGTTTCTCAAACGCGCTTGTTATTCCCAGAAAGAATAATAACGCATAATCGTTAAAATAACCGAACAGAAGCACGCTCTTTATTTCTTATTGGATTTCGGAGAAATTGCTATGTTTTTAACTCTCCCACACTATCTCGATTGCATGAGTCATTCCGTATCGTAACTTTTATAACATTCTACATCGAGTAATCTGTTCAAGTTTCTTATAACTTGCCAATTTCAAGTGAGAACAGATCGGAGAACATCGAAAACATCTTATTCACTCTCGACATATCGCAGAATAATATCTAAAAGTGTGTTTCTAATTTATTTAGCGAAAGTAGCATAAACGATAATTACTAAAGAAAATTTCACCAAGTATAAAATAGAAAAAACAATTAATAATCACGATCTTAGAAGAAGCTGTTACATTTATTTTACAATCCTGCTTTTCACATAAACACGCTAATTAAACAATTCTTAATTTCGATATTTTTAAAAATTTCATTTCTTTCGTAACCACACGATAACATTCTGAAACGTTCAGTTTCCGAAATTGTCACCGTTCAAAGATGCACATCCCGTCGCTTCCAAGTATTCTTCAATGTATTCAAATCTGAATCGAATGTATCTGATTACAATTAGATCACATATACAACTACGGTGTTTGTCATTCGACCAAAGAATAAGATTCAAGCCTGAACGACTTCACAATGTATGTACGATCTATTGCTACGATCAATTTCCAATTAGGAATGGATCGCTCGCCGTCCAATTCTCTCTCTCTCTCTCTCTCTCTCTTTCTCGAGATTCGAACGAAAGAAGAGAAAAATGCCACCGATCGTCTGGGGCAAATGGAATGTCGAAGGACCATGCCTGTCACGTATCAAATCCTTCGCAATTCTATTCTACGCAACGTATATCCGGGCTAACGACCCATGTACGCGGCGTTTGCTCGAAACGAGACACGCCTCGTCGCACGACTCATTGCAGGATGCGTAATGCATACGTGTATGCATGTGAACGAGCTTTCGCGGAGGTCAAACGTGATAGGAAAATGGTTAAAAAAAAAAATGGTTAAAAGTTGAATAACATCGGAATCTTGTAATCACAGTGTTTTTTTTATCGAGTTGCTTAAAACCTGTTCGCTACTTCTTCGGGTATGAAGAAAAGAAGGGAAACAGTTTTATCTGTTTCCCGGTTCTTCTGTTACTTCTTCAGTATCGTCGTGTGGAAGGTAATGAGAATAATTGGAGAATTGAAATTTTGGTAAATGAGTGAAAGATGAACAGTTTCTAAGACAGTGATTATTCATGTGTTTATATTTTATCTGTTCTTTCGTATATTTCTTTCAGTAACGATGTCCGGGTCGCGCAATGCTCGTTACTTAATTACCGAACTCACACTTCGAGTTACGGAGTGTGAATATTAAGGACTACGAAGACTTAGATTTGTACAACTATTTTATTTACGAGAAGTGTGATAACTGGCTACCAAAGACTCGTGTTTTTGCTTTTATCAACTAGGCCAGTTTCTGATTGGTGGAATGTTTCCTGTGCGAGTGTAATCGCTGGTTTCTATTGGTCGGCGTTGCTTGGGTGAGATCCAAGGGAAAGGGTTTGGCTATTAACACGTTTTGGGGGTTTTTCCTAGGATTTGTCCAGTAATTTTTCCACCGCGGGGGTAGAAATGCGACTGAACAATTTTATCACGATAATCCGCGGGTTCGTCGCGTTTTCTTGCGATGCAAAAAATGGGAATAATTGAAGTACAGATGCTCTAAAAAATTTGGCGACAGCAAATCAATTGAAATTTTCCCTGAACGAGTGACAAGTTTCTAAGATCGTGATTATTCATTTTTTTTGCATTTTATATCTGGTGACATTTTCTTTGTAACTATCATTTACGCTACTTTCGTTAAATGAAGAAAAACTATGCTTTCTTTTCGTCGGAATCTCTTTGTACCGTATAAAGATCTGTTGAATCGATTTTAATACCACAATAAGATTCCTTCGCGAAACATTTTCCTTCTATCATTCGTCACAGCCTTTCTCTTCAAATAAACTTAATTACTCGACTAATAACGCAAAGCTGTTAACTCCGTATTTCATTCAATTTAACACGAGATAATGAATTAACTCCCCATCACTCCGGGTTCCTTCTTTAAATACAAAATTCTCGTTTCCTGGAAACAATTGTGACAGCTGATAACAGGCCTCGATGACTCAAAGAAAAATAACAACGAAATTATCGATGCTTCTACTATATGTATTTCTCGTAGAGCAAAACTTCAACTCTGTTTTGCGGTATGTAAATGTTACGTCGGAGGAAGTACAATTTTCTTCCGTGATTGGCGGGCGATTATTACTTGAAAATACTACGAATTCCACGACTCTCGTGAAATAACGCGTTAATTAAATTTTTCAAATATTAAATCGCACGAACGTTATCACACCGCAGTTGCTTATGTTTATCAAGGAAATTGTCTAATTTCCGAAATACGAATTCGAAGGGGAAGACGAAATCGAAGTTTTGACAATTTTTGATAAATGTTAAGTAGGCATGGATCGATCGATGATCTGGCAGATTTCTGATTTCACAGCCGTTCCGTCATCCAGTAATCTCACCTTACTCCTTATCCTTCTGTTTCCCCTTCCCCTTTAATCACCTGTATCATATCTCGTTTCGTCGGACTTTTACAAGTGAAGCTAAATTTAGAAAAATTAACTATATTCGGCTGTGCGAGAAACACACGTTGCAGGGTGAATTCGTTGTTACGCAATTGGTAGAATTAGGTCAGCGCATAAACATACCGAATGCAGTATATTAGATGTAGAAACGAAGTCTTTCCAATTGGATAATCGCATAATTGATTCGACGCGACCGAGTTTCTATCGCGATGATGTTCGCAAGGCTGCTAGAAAAATGGCAAAAGGCCACTGACAATAGCGGAACTTATTTTGATTCTTCATCTGTTTTCCTTCTTTTCAAATAGAACTCTGACTGTGTGCCCTAAAGTTAGAAAAAATTCATTTCTAATTATCCAATTGAATTTGATATGAAGTAAAACGAAGACGATAAAAATATTCTGTAGCCGAGGATTTTGCGAATGTTAAATCCTCGAATGTAGAAGTCTTAAATTACGATTTAATACAAGAATTGAGGAGAACGGGGGAAAAATAACAAAATCTTATTTACCATTGGGTACTCGTGGAAAATTAAGATAATTTTTAGCGAATACCAATGCATAGCTTTGGCAGAAAAACCGCAAAGGTTAAGCTAAATTGATTCAGCAATACATTAGTATGCAATTTCCTCTTTCGCATTGCTCGTGTCGCAGCTCGCCAGATACAAGCAACACAGAAAAACCCATAAAACAAAGTGTAAAATAGTGACGAGTAATACTTAGAAATTAATACGATGTACCATTCTCTTCTAATTTTCTTCACGTTGAATACGAACTGTTGTGAAGTTCTGCTTAAAAATGACACCTATTTTGCATATTTTTATATATATCAATATATATATGAATCTCACTATTACTTTTTTTTTCTTACTTATCGTAAGCTTCGTTTAAAATTACACATACATTTTCATTTAATACGATCAATATTAACCCCTTAACCTATAACAACGTGTCAGGCTCGTAGCAAAGGTTCTGGTCAAGATGTGAGAAAAATAGTTCTAATTCGTAAGGCTGAGGATTGTTAAGTTGTAATTAATCTGTATTAGATTAAACAGTAAAATGGCTGACGCTTAGATGCATAGTTAGAAAAGAAATGTCAAGGTTTTGTGTTTGATAATCATCAGACTTATATTGGAGCTACAGTTAGAGCTAAAATGCAAATTTATTTCAAATTCGATCTTTCTTTTGTCACATCTTAACCATAATCTGCACCACGAGTGTAACTCGTCGTTATAAGACAAGGGATTAAATTAACGAATTTCATTTCTATAGCAGCATTATACTATAGCAGGATTTAACTATAGCAGCATGAACAATAGAGATTTGTAGATATTTTGCCAATTGGCTCGTGTCTTCTTTACTTAACAATACGTACAGATGCCACAGAGGCCTTAGAATCTGTTTTTATTGCGTGACAAGGGAACATCCCGAAGTGATAATCACCGGTTTTGATGAAATTTCGGTATGGTATGAAGGGGTGAAAATTGCCTTCGTTATTCATATTGGTAATATTTTTATTATATTATAAATTTATAATATAATTTTTTAAATTGTAATTTTACAATACAATAATATTATGAATATGAATAATATAAACACCATACTATGAATATTGAAAATATTAATTTTTACTAAGTGTCTGGATATTTGTGTAACAGTAATTGGATATAATTTCGAATAGTCTGTATGACAATGCCACATACGAAAATGCATGAAATCGTACGTACGTCATCCTAAAGTACACTAAATGACGTTTCATAACGAAAAAACATCGATCCAATCCTTTCAATAATTAACTTACAATAATTTCTATAAAAATTTTATAATACTTATTATAAAATAATTTACAAATAACCGAAATACGTTACTAGAAAGGCAAGCTTGTGTGGTGTCCGAATATTTTTGGAAGTAACTATATATCCCTAGCATGCGCGTATAGCAACTTAAAGTTCAAATAAAATCACACGATGTGTCATTTATAGAATTATATTGTAATTACTGCGACGCTGTTAAAGAGCAATTAGAACGCATAACTGAAACATTTTCGAAACGCAAGAGTAGGTCAGTACATTTAAAACCGCTAGTTTTCCGCAGTTTTCGAACATAACGACATATGCTTGTGCTTAAGATCTGCCTAATGACCCACTTTTCTCAGTTTTAAGTACACCGATAAACATTTTTTCAAATATGTTCCCGCACGTGTAAATACGCGCCACATTTGTTTTCAAGTCAAGTGCACAGGTAAGGATTTGCGAAAAGATTTTTAATTCAAAATTCAGACACGAACATTTTGATATTTTTTTTCTTCTAAGAAATCTGGAGAAGCTACGGGGATAACAAACATACAGTATCTAATGATTATGTATTTTATTATTTTGCGATCACTATGACGCGGTATTATGAGGAGAGAATATATATATAATCATGACCTCTCGATCAAAAGATTTGTAATCTGCTTTTCGATTTACTAGTATCGTTATGCAACACGAAAATTAGTGCGCTTTGTTTGTAATGTATTCAACTTTATGTCAATACTGTTTAAAAAGATGCTAGAATATTTTTGTACGAATGGAAGTTTATGTTTCGGTAATATTTTTACTATGCATTTCACACTTGTTTTAGCGTGACAGAAAAATAAGTACCAGATATCAGACGAAGCGAAATATTTTTATATTCGGGAGTTTTCAGTGTTAGAAAAATTTAGAGAACGTATGTTTACACGTGTAATTCTTTTAAATGTTAATTTTAAAAACATTAGAATTATTAAAAACATGTACAGTTATCAATTTACAAGATTCGATGGATATACTCAATATCTTACTCAACCTTTCATTCGATAAAAATACTCATATGGTTACAAAATCAAGTTAACAAAATCGCCAAAATTGCTTTAATTTTCATAGATCTGCAAAAAAGCTTACATTTGACATGTATTAAGTCTATGCAAAAGTTTTCATCGCTTGTAAATCGATGACACTAAAAGTCACTATATGTTCTTCTTATTTAAATTTCTACAGTTGGTATTTATGACAATAGTACTGTTAATTCAATATAGTATTATATTATTATTTTGATAACGACTAATTATAGATACAATTAAAAAAGTGTATCCGTATTATATTACATAGGTATAGCATTAAAACTATATTATTATTATTATTATTTTTATAACGACTAATTACAAATAAATTCCCCAGAAAAATACGATAGAAACTTTTGCATAGACTTAATAACTACAGCAACGCAATTTAGAAAAATTCAATCGAAATAAAAATCCAATGTAAATAATTCGAATTAGCTCCTCTTCAAATTACACACAGTGTACACAGGAGTCACGAATATAAACGATGCACCTAACCTAACCACGTTGCATTCAATACTACATACTTGTTTTTTTAAATGATGTTTCACGAACAAACAGACGATTATAATTTCCAACAAGCGCCGGACAAATTCTGCTTTTGCATGTTTATATACAGTTATTCCATGATTCTTTGAATTGATAACTGTGATAACTTCCATCCAGATAATCGCGACAAGGATCGTACACGCTTTTCACAGGTCTATTAGTTGCAAGCGTATTATGTACACGGATAGAGACAATGTCGATTTAGCGAGACCAAGGACGTATGGCATTCTCTTTGCTTTTGTACGCTTCTTCGTGAAACCTGTTGAGGTTGCTTACGTCTTCACGTACCGAAGAAAAAAAATAAAAATAGAATTCTACCCGACGGAGTGGACGTTTATTTATTTTCTTTTTCTTTTTTTTTGTAAAGAAATCAATACGCGTAATAAAATTAAAATTCGAAAGTTTGTGTTTAACCTTTTCGTAACCGAATTATCTATTTCAATAATTTCTTATTTACCGATAAATCGTAGTGTCTTGGAAGTAAATCTGTTTAAAGTGTGAAATACAAAATGAAGGAAAACGAGGAAAACGAATAGCATTTGTTGAAAAGAGATATCTTAATTGAACGCAACACTCATCATTATATAAGTAATTGATAATAATGCTTTTTGATTAGTCTAGTAATTTTAGCATTATTTTTTAAACCGTGTATTGTAGCCTTCTGGATATTAAAATATCTGAAAAGTGTTTTAGTTTGTTGTTAAAATACAGTTTTGTGTAATGTTCTATAATTTAGTTATAAT
>NW_017100941.1:1152914-1174370 GCF_001263275.1 Habropoda laboriosa
CATTTTTGTGTAATTTTCTATTTTACTACATTTTAATTACTAGATTTTTTTGTGAAACTTTTATTTCTCATATAATTTAAATTATTGAAATTTTCGATATAACATGCATTTGAAATAGTATTGTATAATAAATGAGAATATTTGATTATTATTCCATTGAAATGAAAAATTACGAATTTTATGGCAATCGCTCTTAATTCTTCAAAACAGCAACATTTAGAACGGTTTGCTATCGCGAGCTGCACTGATCTTTGTTTTCAAACGTCGCATATGTATGTGCGCAATAAGATTAATTTTGCTGGTGATACGGAATGAAATATCTTTCAACTAAAATTTATTCACAAATACAATAAATAACGTGAAAATAAATAAATAAAATGAAATAAAATATTCTCCTCACGAGTACATATACTGATTCGAGAATTTTTTTTAATTGAAATTTCAATCTGAACCGATTCATTTGCCTTATTTTAATTACTAAATATCGCAGAATGATTATATACTTGTCATAAAGGAACCGCTGGGATTATAAATAATGGATTCATACTTAAAACCGTATGTCTTCAAGTAGAAATATTGATTATGATTGTAAGAGTACTATACCCTATCAGCGAAATTCTGATAATCAAGATTTTCGTATCCAGTTTGAACAGTACTGTAACTGTTTCGATTATAATAATCTACTATTTAATTTTACAAAGTAAATAAAGCAACTCGATAATGATCAGCGATAATTATATTTTTATTTAGGCGATTCAGCTAATCATGCTGTATAGAATGCTTTATGTAATTTATTTTCCATCGTTCGAACACGATATACAAAAATGAAATATTTCTCGCGTTTCTGCTATTCAAGTTACTAGTATACAAATAGGGTCAATAAAGGTTACAATTTTTCACCGAGATAAAATTGCGATTTTGCTGATTATTCTCATGCTTTGAGTTCATTTAAACACGCTATGCACACTTGGAAAAGTAATAATGAAATAATAAAACCAGGCTTGGTTTTTAATTAAATATCTGTCTAGTTTTATTTTTACTTTTAAATAGAAAGAGTTTTACGCGATTCTCGTTATATTTGTTTCTGAAAATTCATATTAATATTCAGTTTTATGCAAAACCAGGTGTTCTTTCTAAATATGCAAAAAATCCTATCGTCATATGATTGATAGCAATAGTAGTAATAAAGATAGATATTTAAATATACCATAATCACCTCTGACAACAAATATTTACCGTTACACCATCCTATAAACTTTAATATATGCGATAACAATTTCTGTAATATTTGCAAGAAACTAAATTTTCGAGAACACTTGTTTTCGTTATATAGGTTATGTAACGCTTATTCCTTCGGACCTTTTTCCTTCTTTCACTGCTTCTTGCAAAGTTTACTTCTCTGGAACATTTTAAACACTTCTGACCTCGGTAATTGGTGTTAATTGTACACTGTCCATTAATTTATGTCTACGTACGCTTTGTTGTACTTCATTTGAAGTTTAATAATGAACGTACCAGTAAAACTACTAAGATTATTAAAAATAATAATACATAATATAAATTGTACAATGCGTAAATACGAGTAATCTTGAAACATCTATATCATATTGTATTCCATTCGATATATAAAATCAATGGTTTAGAGACGTTAAAAATTGCATTTCGTGTGTTTAATAAATATTCCAGTAAGTACCTACCGAAGGTAAATTCTGCAACATGTAACCTGCGTAATCATGCAAATAATTGTTCGTAGGAAGTCTAAACGCGAATTCCGGTTTTTAGCAAGTAATGTTAAAGAAAAAAAATGTAATAATTACGAATGCTATACATACATCGAAAATGATACTCGGTATCGTACATCATATATGCACTGTTGCTATCAACTTTTAAATTGGTTCTAAGAATTATACCTGCACCACCATTTGAAAACGCCAATATAACAACATTACAAAATCTTTTTTTCCTTGCTAATTGAAAGGATATTATTTCTATCTTTGTACTTCAACAGACCATACAGTCGATACATCGCAATTGTAATTATAGCTTCGATGTAAGAAATGAATTCCTTGGAAAAGTTACGGTTGATAAGTTCCCGTTAAAGAATCATAATGTTTCAGAGAAAATTTTGCATTTGCAGAAGGAAAAATGTAAATTGTAAAATGCATTGTCATATTTTATTATATTCGTGAATATTTAAGTGAATTATTTTTTAATTACTAGAACAATTATAACGCAAGTGTTGTTGACACTTGATAAAGTACAACGGTAATTTTAGCTTTTACTTTTAACAAGTATTAATATTACAGGTTAATTAAAATTAAATTAACTTACATTAGTTTGAAAAAGACTACTGCTAAATATACGAAATAATTAGAATGCAAAGTTTCTAACTATTACCTAACCTAACCTCGTGCTAATTTCGTGTCGATTAAAATATTAATAAATTCCCACGACTAAAGTAACTATTTTCTGTTTCCTTTTCTTTTAAACAATTTTTAATTAGTCTGAAATCTTTAGTTTCAGTTTATATTGCAAACTATCAATATGTATAAACATCATTGTGTCTTTGGATGATGTACATTCTTTATTGAATATCTGAATATCAAGTTTTCATATGTTTGTTTACCAAACGTAAATAAAAATTAGTTTCGAGCAACATGTGATCAAGTCGTAAATTCTTTATTTATCATCGGTTTCGCCGTACATAGTGAAACTGCGGAAAATTCGCATAAATTTCGATCGATAAATCGACGCGAAGGAGAAACTAGCGACAAGCATCACAAGAGAAAGGTTACCCGGTTCTCGGAAAACACATCATAGGAAACAAACTTTAATAGCGCGTCAGACTAATTTTAAGAATAAAAATAAATGTCGACTCAATGTGATCGAACAACGTTACCACAACAATCGTTTACACATAAATATTACAAACATTGAATAACGAAAGATTCTCCTTCTCTATACTGGCAACGTATACAACAACAATAAAGGATTCTTCCACTGTACTATTCGCGTACTCTCACTTTATACGCGAAATTATTATGTTATTTCTACAATTCAAGTAAAAGCACGAGGATACACGGTCGTTGACATTACAATCAATATGCGCAAATCGATTTCGGTAACACGACACTTACTAAATACGAACACAAGCCGTCTACAGAATATAATGTGCTCGTAGGTTATTCGAAACCAAAGATTTCACTTACCAGATTCAACGTAGGCGATTACTCGTTGCGATCATTCGTTGTCACTGTTTGTTTTGTTTTCTTCGGTGTCGAGCAAGATATTCGTCGTTCAATCACGTGAACACACTGCGCATACTTCCACCGCCGCGCGTTTTTGTTCGGTCGTCGGATTCGTTGTAGATTTGATTATGAATTCAAACGCAATGTCACCGAACAGCGGAGGAAAAATTTCGACGCATCAAGCCAGATTGAGATTCATGTAGACGAAACACCTACCTACACGGTTTGACACGAACTGTCGATTCCCCACGCACGGTACTACGCTACGAGTCCGACACGCAATGACGGAACAAGACCACGTGATCCACATCCAATGAGTGAATCGTTGGTAGTGGGGCGAACGGCCCGATAAATGCATGCTAGCGATGGAAATAGAGGGGGGAAGGCCCTGTGGAATTTCATGAAAACCAGGAAATTTCGTAGGGTCTATTCAAACGTAATAATTATATTTGTTTGTCGATTTTGTATCAATTATGAAATGAACAACGTATTTATATTTATTGGGAATTTTCATTAAACGATTTTTCTTATCGAAGACTTGTTAGAATTATTACTGTCAATTTAATTATTAGTGTAGAATATTCATGTATTAATATAGTATGTCCTGTTCAAGCGTATACTTGCAGTTATTTAAAATGCAAAATATTTTTCATATTGTTGCTTATCTAATATTTTTATGAATATTAATGGCACTTTAGACTTGGGGAGTGAGGGTAGAGTTAGACACGTGGAAAAGGGTGGGGGAAGTGTGTGTATTTATAGGGTTAGATATTCATAAAAATATCTGATAAATTGTTGTTCAAACGTACACTTCATATATCTTGTTTAACACGTCGTGAATATCATCCATGAATAATGAAATTGTATATTTTGTTTAAAAGAATAAAGCTGAATTTTCAATTTCTACAATGGACGACTCTGCAAAAATTACATGGTTACGAATAGTATGAATTTTATATGAGAAAGCAAGTAATGTATATGAAGTGTTTCTATTATTTTTTATTTTAATTTTATATATATATTATTTTTTGTCATTGAAAACAGTAGTTAAAATTTATGTTAATTTGATTGGAAATATGTATACAATTCCGTATTAACCTACTGCACTAAAGAGTGAGTAAATGGGCGTTCAGATGATAAATGCATAATATATTGTCAGTATTTCAGGGTTCTCAACACTAACTAATATATATTGTTCGTTTGAGCGTTCCTTTACACGTACAATAAATACTGAAATATCGACAAAGTGTAACGATCATTTGAACGCCCCTTTACGTTTCATTCATATCACAATTTACGTCACGTATGAACTCATAAATTCAAAATCGTATCGGACACGCGTGTTATTTGTTTATATACAGAATGATTTAACGAATACATAATCACTGTTTAGGGGAAGAAACCAGAAATCTTGTGAAATATGGAAACGATTCACGAAAACATGCGTGAAAGTGATTAGGAGTAAACACGAGTAAATCTATAGTTGAAAAAAAACATGGAATTACCAAGAGATTACACTAAATACAGTTAGTCAATAAAGTGACACAATTTAAAAGATGTGTCGTCATTATCCTAAAGTTTCGACATTTTTTTTTTTTAGCATATTGTACCGTAACAATTACCTTTTCTTTTTGAAAATTGTAGAAGAGTTAAAAAAAAAATCTAATGAAAAATAAGGAAAATCACTTACCAATGAAAGATTTTCACTATTTACAGGTATATATAATTTTGATTATAAATATCATAAAAAGAATTATTAAAATTTCTTAACTTCACTTTAACCAATCTGACATATCTTGACTAATCTTGACTAATCTTTTCATTTTGTCACAAGATATCACGTTGAATGACATAAGATATATAAGTAGATATTCTTACGAATTTAAAAGTTTAGGATACATCAATTCAAAAAATAACTTATTCATTTCTTAATTTCATGTAAAACTGAAATTTCAAAATTAATTTTTCTAACCTAAAAAAGAAAAAAATGTTAAGATAGCTTTTTGAACGTTATCTATATATAAATAAAAATCTAAATAAATGTAGGAAGATAATGTAACATTTTGAAGAGGCTTGGCAACGAGTGTTTCTTTTCTGTCCCTTGAAACGGAAGCCCGACTTTCTTCGAAGGGCTTTCTGATACTTCACCGAACACGTGTCCCCTTTTTCTTCTATAAATATTTACGGAGAAAAGTTATATCAGCCTCTTCCTCTTTACGTAGAACAAGGTTCTTAAAAACCTTCGACTTTTATTATTGCAGAAGTCAAGAGAAAATTCAACGATATTCTATTCCCTCAATTTTTCTTTTTTTTTTTCTCATTTATTTTAAAATCGTTCGAAGTAAAGATAGATACGATATATTGTTAAACAATGAAATTACGAAAATTAACGATCGATTTGTCGAGTTTAATATTGAACCGTAGGAAAAGTTTGCGCAATCTCTGAAGAACTTTGATAGTTACAATATCTATCCACTTGTACATGATATCTGCTTCATTAATAAGACCAAGAATTTAGAAAACGTAAATAGTCTGAGCTTCAGACAATTTTTATCGGTAAGTCTAAGTGATTGTATCTGTTAAAGGATTTGTAGAGAATATAACACTTTTTTATCTTATGTAGCTTAATTTTCAATTTCCATTGATCTTAATAATTGCGAGTAATACCTATATATTATAAATTGCATAACTTTCAGACTTTACACCTGGCTAATATGTATTGCGCAATTGTACACACAATATTTAACCTTTATATTTTTAATATCTTTTTGAAATTATATCCTTCGTTATTTCCACGTCGGTAACTTCAATGTTTCAAATTTTCGTCTGGTAACACTATTTACGTATTTTATACATTATTCAAGGTGCATAAAAATTGCTATAATATCATTTACTTTCATATTTCTACGCGTTTCACTCTCATCTAAAATATTTATATACTTTCTCTTTACAAATTTGCGCTAAAATATTTACACGCTGCCTTTTTTTAGTTCAAATTTTCGCGCGCTAATCTTTCAGTGACGTCACCAATGCAAACTTCTCCCCGTCTTATATACCTATTCTAATTTGCAACGTTACTTCGAACAAAATAATCACCGTACATATCGCAAGCAAATCCCCAATTTTGATTCTCTAGACTAGAAAATAAAAGTACAACAGAATTTCACGTTGTTGTTTTTAAAAAAAGAACCAGACCAAAGAAAACTACACCTTCTTACATCGTTCATTGAATTCTTTCCTCTAGAGTGCCTTTTTCTCCCTTTAAATACACTCGAATTGCGCGACTTACCCCGCATAAAGCGCGACTATAGTTCGCCTGGGCAAGATGAGGTGTACAATAAAAACGCGATAGGGCATCGGAGGGAAGGTTTTCACTCTTTTTCCCTTCCGGAGCACCGATTCGAAGGCGTATATAGACACAGGAGTACTCAAGTGCCCAGATGTGACCAGGACATTTTTAATCCTGAAAAGTTCTGGCCGCCACATGGCCTAGAATAATATACTTCCGTGCACGGGTCGGGGACTTTCCACGGTGGCTCTTTACCATGAAAAGTATTCCCTATTTAGTGTGGCGCGCCCCTTGAAAAAAATCTCACAAGATGATTTCATAAGGGTAAGCAGATGTGTGCTTACCTCGGTGCTGCATTACTATTTCCGTTTCCGTTTCTTTCACTGGCTCTTGCCACGTGCCCCAAGGTACAACCACTCGGAGGCTTTTCTTCTCTTTTCTTTTACATAGCAACTAGAGAAGTGGCTTTTAAATATTACTCCTGTGTGCCATTCGTTAGATTCTGGATAGAATATTTTTTGATAATTTTATCCTTGTTTGTGATTAATTTTGTACCGGTGAGGGCTAAGTGTACTTTCTTGCAATGAAAGTAGTATGACAATTTTTTATTTTACAACAGTTTCAATTATTAATATTAAACTAATCCATATTATTAATATTCAGTAATATCGATATTCGTTTATTTACCGTTTATGATAAAATAAAGTATAAATAATTATCGACGACTTCTATACAAACCATGCTACAGTGAAATTCAGTAAAAAAAGAAGAAGTACTAATTAACAGACTTGAAATGAATAATCAGGCATACTGAGGTTGCACATAACTGCATTCTAAATAAAACAAACCTACTATACTGTGAACCCTGCCAATAAAATTTAACAAAATTTGATAACACTAAAGAAATATTTGAAACAGAAGAAAATTTCAAGAATGCAGTCCAACTTATCCATAGAATAAACCTTTATTGTGAGGTATATAGTAGAATAACGGCCAATTATGGTCGCTAATAACTAAGATATTGATGCGACCTCAAATTAGATTATTTTAGAATTTTCAAAATCATCTTTCGGTCGTTTCACGATTTTGCCTGCATTTTCGTTCGGTTCTTCGTTCTTCAACAGTGATTCCGTCAGTGGTCAATCAGTGTACATATGTACTAGCTTTACTTTGAAATGCCACGAACCGAACATTGGCATCTCGTGAAACAGGTTCGAATCTTTGTTTTCTTCAGAACCTGTAATACGCAGGATTTCCCTTTGCGCTTGGAAATCCCGATGTGCGAGAGTACTCGTGTCCTAATTTATGTCTTTCATACCTGGGAATTCGTCTGATGGTAAAAATTGGGGAATTTTCCCCGTGCTTACGGTTAGACGATAACCCTTAATTACGGAAATACGTTGATTCAGAAACATTCTGTCACAATATTATACTTGGAGCATTCTTACAAATTTCAGGGATTCCATAATGAACAGTGTTGGAATACACCTTTCTTTTTTTTTACCTTTAATGACTTTGATTTCACAAATTTGATTGACAAATTTTATTATAAATTTTATTTTCAATCTCATTTTCTTTTATTCGTGTAAATTTGAATAAAAAACAAAATACTAAGTGACAATTGTGTGTCCAGATGAATCGGAAAGAACATTTTCATTCAAAATCAGCTGCAATTGAGTATACAGAAATTTTGTGATATTCGAAAATTATTTTTCTACCTTGCACTTATGGGTTCAAGAGAATGTTAGTATTACCTTAATAGCTAACATTTCTAAGTAAAAATAACGGGACAAGAATTTCTTATTATTGGATCATTACCATTATCTACTTATCTCTCAGCTACAACCTACATTATTTTCACGTTTCAATGGTGAATTTCTGAAAACCCTTAATCCCTTTAGTGCAACCATTTGTAGAAGTTTAATGTGGTCGACGAAGATCAATTAACTTGTCATTACTAAGGCGTTGTAGCTTTTCAAAAATTTTCATCAAATAAAACGGACTAAATGATAATTTTAATTTCTGCGAAGAAATAAAAATAGCAAACAGAATACAAAAAAGAAGAAACACTTCAGAAAGACTTTAAGATTTGCGTATTTTTTCTAATATTCTTGTATCAAATTTAATAATAGCAATTAGAGAATATAGTTATCCTAACCTAACTATATTTACCATAGAAAAAGTCGCGACGCAAGATAAATCGTTGCAAGGGACGAAAATAAAGTTACGAATAGAAAAATTTTGCGTTATCGCAAAATTTTAAGCAAAAATTCAAAATCGAAATGAAAAATATAAAAAACGAGTATTATTCATTTATGTACATTTATTTCCCGAATACAGTTCATCGGTACGAAACAAAGAAAGAATACTATTAATTATCAATACTTAAGCTATACTTCAGCACAATTAAACGATACAGATTATCACTGTCGTAAGCTATACACAAAAACACACACGGATATCATTTTCGTTGGATTCGTCATGTATCGGCGAAAATGTAAATTACAAATTTATCGCTGGACACTTGTAGATAAGTGTAGTGACCGTACGGTAACGTAGATTTTATCGAAAAAAATATTATAAGAATATATACAATGTAAGGACGAACTTTAATCTGTTTCGTATATTACACTCGATTTACATGTAATTCTAGAGAGCGACTTTTACTACGAGATTAAGTAACATGCGCATATCCCTTCAAGACGTTCGTCTAGATTTATTTATACGTATTTTTAAATACCAGAAGTGTGCTAATGAAAAAATTAAACGTAATAGAGGATCAGGAGATTTTACGATTTAGAGATTAAACGTAATAAAAGATTACGCTTTATTGAGGTTAAGTTTAATTAAAGATTCTGCTTTATTGAGGTTGAACGTAATAGAAGAGTATGTTTAAAAAAAAAAAATTAAACGTGATAAAATAATTGAGCGTATTCGTTGAGAGACATCGTTGCGAATAGATACGCTACGATAGATTGCCCAATGAAGAAGTGAATCCCCACAAAATAATATTGCTGCAAAGTATAAGAACAGGTGTTCATTAATATTCTCTACCGATAACAATATTCTCTGTTTTAACGATGCTAAATATTCGTTGATCTATTTCGTTACATTCACTGCTCGCTAAAAAAAGAAAATTGCAATATCTTGAAACGAACCGTCGAATTGATTTCGTTTAACTTTTCAGCATGTATAATATAACTGACATAAATCTTTGAAACGTATGTTTTAAATTTCCACTGCAGTCACAAAGTGACCTTTACATTTTTCTTCGCGATTCCCACGAATTCCAATTTTTTCACAATTTATTGCACACTAATGATAAATATTGTAAACTGATTCTTCTGACTTCTCAAAAAAATTCAAGTCGTTTGGTCCAATTTTAAAAAAGTTATACTGTTCTAAAGTGTGCCACAATACTAACGGGAATAACTGTATATTGTCCGAGATATTGGAAGGCAAAAATAATTAAAATTTGGTTAAAAAATGTGATTTTTTCCTAATTTCCAAGTGTTGCAGTTTTCATTTTTTGGCAAGCACTCTATTTATCGATGTCGTTCTCTCGTTTGTTTAAACACAGGAGTCGCAGTGCAGCGTAGAATTCGAATGGCACACAAACATCACTTGCGTCTGCCAATCGAGCTCTCAGCAGTCTACCTATCCTTCAAACGCACCCAAAGGCGTGCAAGACTTCTCTGCTAGTCATAGTAAGTATAATTTGTACGTTGCCACGTTGGGTTACCAACGGGTGCTAACACGTTGAATGCCACGAGGGTCATTGGTAACATATGATGTCAAGATGAGTGAAAGCATTTCATTTGAATAAATGGTAATACAGTGGAATCTGGATAACCTCGAGTTATCGAATAAGAGAGGTCGTTGGTATTATAGTACCCTTTTTTTTTCTTTCTTCATCTAGTTTTTACTGTTTCAATTACGTTCGTTTTATCAGCCGATGTTAACGTTTTCCGCTTGCGTTCAGAATTTATTTTCGATAGAATGAGAAACGACAGAACTGTGCTTTAATTTATTTCTTCGATCTTTCGAGAGAGAGATTTGTAGAGATTCTTACAGCGGAGTGGAAAGGAAACGAAGAAAATTTTCGTCTTACAGAGGTTTTCGAGTTATCGAGATTCCACATTTGTCAAATTTTCGTCTAATGCATTATACAGCGTATTTAAATAGTTTTATTTCTAACTGTTGACATATTAATTATGCATATTGCGATGTGTTGTAATAGACAAGTTATGATTGGTCCGGCATTGAAGGTGTTAAAAAGAAAGATAGGAGCAGTAAAATACTCACGACTGTGTGCGTAATTTTCGTAATGAGAACAAACAGCTGAGTAATTGCTGATAAAGTAACGTTTAAAGTACGCAATCTCGATTATAATTTGTTTTATCAATCACCAAGAAAAGAATTCGGGTATATATTTAAGTTGCGACAGGAGCTTCGAAAAGTCGCCTATCTTGATTGAGATTATTATTATAGTACCAGGGACTAATCAATTAATTCGACTGCCACCAGTTTTTGGGATTAAAAGGAGCTGAGGAATCGTAACCTGTATCGATCATACAGCGTTCAGATAATTTTCTATAGAGCCAGCTATTTCGTTAGAATTCCATCATTTTTATTAATACTCTATAATGCCCTCGAACATATTTTTCCAATTTTTCATTTTGCATAATCATAATTTTATCAATTCTTCTTCTATATTTTCAGGTCATCCCATAAGTTCCTGTCGAATTTTATAATTTAGATCAAATTTCTAACAAATCCTTAAATTTGATAAGAAAAAAACTCTTCCTTTTTGTTTTTTTTTTGGCAAAACTATTGTATCGTCGCTATAAAATTTCCTTTAATTTTCATTCAAATATTTTTCGCTTACGGGATGACCTAACCTAACCAAAATGAAATTATTAATTATCTTTCCCAGGATAATCATATTTTTCTCCGTTTCTTAGTGTATTTTCAAATTTTCCTGTCGTTTTATTGCTCGACCTGAGCAAAAAAACAAGAATTTAACAGCGCGTTGTGTTAAACGGATAAAGGAAGATTTACTGTATCGCCATCTTGTTTTTAAATGTCTCACGAGTCGCGTAATATTTACGGAACTTGTGGAATAAAATGATTATTGATTGTTCGTTTATTTCAGCTGGTACGGTGGCAGGCATCGTGCTGACTGTTATCGCTTTGGTAGCAGCGTTGCTTTATTTCCGAGATCCTGATAAAAGAGCATGCTTGCGCTCTTGTTTCAATCCTTTTTCCTCGAGAAGAGGCAGCGGTCGCGTGCAGTACTGCAGGGTATGATACGAGCTTCGTGTCTCTTAACACTTAACAGACGGGTTGTTTTTTCTCCGTCTTTCTCGGTTTCCGGGCATTTTTTAAGAGAAGCGTAATAAAGATTCAAGCAAAAACGTAAATTTACGTGACCCGTCCGTTAGGTGTTAAGTGCTGTTTAATTATTCGCGCGTTGAAACACACCGATTTGTATCGTTTAGCAACTTTATTACGAGCTGTTTGAAAATATTTGCAAATACAGATTTATTTTGTTAAGTTAATCTTTCGCAAAAATTTTTCAACGTCAAATTCAGAAAAATTGGTTTGTTATTTTAGTAAGAATTACCTCGAGCTAAATTTATTTATAAATATGTGCCCTTTTATGAAGGTACAGTTATTCGTTAGTTTTCAAATATGAAGATTAATAAGTTAAATTTTTATATCTGTATTATAATCTGTTGAAGTTACTATGTAAATGAGAAGATTTTAAGTTTTTTTTTAAACTAATATTAAATTACATATAACAAATGTTTATCCATATTGCAGTCTCTAAATAAATTCTACTATGAATATCAGCCTATTTAAATAAATTCCAAAATATACTTACTAAATTTAGTAGACTATGGTAATTTTTTCTAAAATAAAAGGATTCTTATCGAATATTGAAATTTTAATCGAACAAATCTTTGCATCTAAGTCATCGTAACTTCTAAAATAGCAATTAAAACGAAGAATGCACGAATTCACAAACGTCGAATCACAAAACTAAAAATGATATGCCACGTTAAATCTGTGCTGACTTAAAATAAAAGATGTATAGATTAACCGAGCAATTGATAATTTCTATTAAATTATAATTTACGTTTTTTATTTGTTCACTCTAGGTTGACACCACCGAGGAAGCTCGTCTTCTGCTCGACGTTGACCCCACGCAGTATCAAACGGATAGCGACGATGACCTCTTGAACGCGTAGTCGCATCGTACTGTTCTTTTTTTTTTTTTTTACCATTTTATTCTATCTAAATCGAAAATCTCTCGAGAAGTATGGATACGTATCGTTTTAATTTCAAGAAATATGCGTATATCTATCGAGAGTGTACTTGCAAGTATGCATTTGCTTTTTGTGTTGCCATTGATTGTGATTAATCAGAACTTTGCTGTAACAATTCCGTGCCATAAAGTCTAAACACTTACGTATAACTGTTGTGTAATATCCTATTCATAGGGAAACTATTTTAATCGAGAGTAATAATTTTGGTGTTTGTGATTCTAATATTTGTCCTGATAGTAATAATTAATATTAAATGTTATTTTACACAAAGTTTCATCGTAGAAAAATTCTTTCTCCTCTGTTTAACGGTTTATTTGGAACTGTTAAGAGTGGTGTACAGGAAGATGAAATGCTTTGAATCTTAGTAGGATCATTTTGTGCCAGTATTCTGTGAAATTATTCAAATTTTTACCATAATTTCCTATTGAAAGAAAAAACGTACGATTTCTGTATTTTAACAATTCTTCTAAACTAATTTTCAAAAATATTGAACGTAATTTACTTTCACAATAAGTTTCCTAAACATAATCATCTTCTATGCATTTCATTTCTGTTTTATTGTAAAATAGTCTCCCAATGTAAGATAATAGAAAATTACCAATCAAATGTTGTTTAATTTAATTGTTTCATAGGCTGCTAAGAAAACGATATTATTTAACTCAGTATTGTTTACAGCTGCAATTCTTCACGCGAATTTCTTCTCTGTTGTAGTGATAGATTTTATAGTATTACATTTTTCAATGCATTTCATATTCACAGTTTCATTGTTTAAGCATGTTTACAATTTTAACCGAAAATAATCCCTTTAATAGACTGCGGTAGATACAACCAATTGCACTTTGAATTATTTATGTTGAGAAGTGATACATTTACACCTAAACTGGATATGTGCGATTAGTGTTTTGGTTTCCTTAAAAATTCCTTTGACTCGCGAATGTAGGAATCAATGCAACTTCTTTGCAAGAAGAAAAATTCGTCGCTGATTTAAAATATCCTAACTTTCATGAAAATTAATGATAATTTTAATTTTCTTCTTTTAATCCATATGGTACGGAAAGTATACACAAAGTTTGGCTCGATATACGATTGGACAGACCTTGAATGATAGATATTTTGTATGTGCATTTTATTTTATGTTCCTGGTTAAAGCCAGTAAGAAGCTCGTTATATTTTGTTGTAGCTGAAGCATTCCAGTATATTTTTATTTGTTAAATAAATTTTATTTCATCTTTGTATTTATTGAATGAATTTTCTTATCGAATTAACACGTGTGATGTGCAACATCACGAATAACGTTATTGTTTTTATCCGCGGCAAATTTAATCGGCTATTTAGATATCTAGAATTGATCGAAAAATTGACTTGCAGAATTGAATAGATCGCTTTGCACAGGGGAGAATTGTTATTTTCAAAATGTACAATCTACACGAAATGCGATATATGTAGTTAACGAGTTTGTAGCGATTAAGCAAACATAAAATTCTAACGTCGCTTGATTTCTCATTTGTAAAGGACATTAATAGGAAATTTCACGTAATAATTCTGTATAAATGTTACTACACCGATGCTATTAAAAGAATATTTTTTATTGTTACTTATCTATAAAGAAATTTGTAACTTTTATCAAGCTTTATCTTTCTTAGAATCTTCTGTGAAATAACCCATTGTGTAATATGTTAGTTGATAAATTAATTTCCGGTATCGCTTGAATATCTCGATGTATTTTTTCAATTATAAAAGATATGTAATCACAGAAAGGTACTTAATCTCTATATTGAAGCAAATTAAAGTTTTTAACACGATGTGTATACAAATTGTGAGCGTTTCGATTATTTTTTATATTTCATCTTTTCCTCGATATAGCAGAATGTAAGATTATGGAAAATAGAAAATAATAAAAAATGAGATTTCAGAAAATAGAAAATAATAGATAATGAGATTTTGGAGTATAGAAGATAATAGAAAATAAAATAATAGAAAATGAGATTTTAGAATACAGTAAATTCTGTACAAGAGTCAGTAAGTTTGGATTCTACAAGTGACAGGATAGATGGATTATCTCGCTCGCAGTACAAGAAAATACATTTTAAGCATAGGATTATAGTATTATGCTTTATAATTTTTTTTTTTCAATTGAAAATAATGTCTAGCTAGCTATGACGTTCAAAATTTTTAGTTGACAACATTTATTTTATTTTAATTATTCTAAACATTTGAGGCACTCCAGTCACTGATAACCACCATGGCCATATCGAGGAAACAATCTAACGTTAAAACTTATGGAGTGATTAATTTAATTTCATAATATATCGCTTTAGCGAGCCACCATTTGGTTGCCAATTGTTTATCACATAGAGTCGGCCTACCTCCACGTACAAAAAAAAAAATGTAGGGTCGATTCCACAAGTGTCAGTAAAATGTAGGGTCGATAGCAGCAGAAAAGCTGCTAAACGATCAGAATTAAATGTAACGATGGAAATTATTGCAATAATTCGTAATGTAATTGAAAAATTGAAAGAATCAAAAGAAAAAACGCGAATTCGTATCTTTCTCGATTCTAGAATATAAGAAAATTTGAATAAAATACGCGACGAGAATTGGGGAGAAGCATAAGTTAAACGCGTAAAAATATTCAATAATAAACGAACTAGGGATGAAGCTATTATTTCAATACGCGATGCACTGACTCTAGTATTTACTAAAATTCAAAAATTCTCGTATAAATTCCGAAAATAGATTATTAATTACGGTAAACTACTGAGACGGTTTAATTAAGGGTGGGCATGGTGCTGCTTTAGTTTGAAATGATTTATAAACACATAATTAACAGAGGAAAAACCGTGAAACGGCAAAACGTCAACATTCTAATTGTTATAACATGTAAACAGAACTTTAAATTTAGTGTAAACAGAAAAAATATATAATACAATTTATTTCACGGTATTGCAACAAATAAACGTTGAATCAATATTTAATTCGTATAAAAACAATTATTTAACGTAATAATTTTACCTTCACTATGGCTATTTTTAATCTACGACCACAGGTCAACCTGATTTCTAATCCTTACGAACTTTAAATTCAGTCTAAACTGAGAAAATATATAATACAATTTATTTCACGGTATTGCAACAAACAAACGTTGAATAGATTCTTAATTCGTATAGAAACATTTATTTAAAATAATAATTTCACCTTCACTATGGCTATTTTAAATTTACGACCAAGGGTCAACCTGATTTTTAATCCTCCGAACTTGATTTCACAACGAGAAAGTAATAAGATCGTTGAAACGTACTTATTTGTCAAAGAAACTTGCAAAAATGTATAAATAATAATATGTAATGTTTTAACAAATTTTTGGAAGTATAAATTAATAATAAAATTGTGAAAATTAATAAATTATACGTTATTATAACATTAATAGAATTATGACTAAACCGAAGTTCGAAGTCGAGTATTTAAAGTCTGATATTACGTGCCTAGCGAGTGCCGGTAATTGTTAAAATTTGTTTAATAATTAGTAATAGAAATTCTAATTGATTCTAATGTATACAAGTGTTACAAGAAGGCTGAGTGTGTACAGGGTGGACATAGACTAGCTAGTAGCCCCCGACCACTCTATTCACATCTCAGAACCTTCAGGTCAAAATACGCCGCGAAGTGTCTAGGGCCCAGTATAAAGGGTAAATGATTTCGCGGGACATCGGCGGGTCCTTATATACCTGCGGTACCCTCTCCCCAAAGTCATTAGCAAAATCGTCGGTTAGGTCAGGCGGGAAATTTTCGCGGGAGATTTTCGCGGGAGATTTCCGATATCGTAACACGGTATAATTTATCAATTTTCACAATTTTATTAAAAATTTATACTTCCGACAATTTGTTATAACATTGCATATAACAATTTATACGTTTTTACAATATTCTTCAATGGAAACATAGGTTTTAGCGTTCTCGTTACTTACTCGTGGTTAAATTAATTTCGTAGGGATTAAAAATCAGGTTGACCTGTGGTCGTAGATTAAAAATAACCATAGTACAGCTAAATTTATCGTGTTAAATAATTCTTCTTACACGAATGAAAAATGTATTCAACGTTTGCTTGTTACAATACCATGAAATAAATGTATTCAACGTTTGTTTGTTATAATATCGTGAAATGAATTATATTACACATTTTCTCTATTCACACTGAATTTAAAGATTATAACGATTAAAAATCAAGTTGACCTGTGGTCCTTTATCAAGAATAATCATAATAAAGCTGAAATTATTGTGTTAAATAATTTTTTTAATACGAATTAGGAATTTATTCAACGTTTGCTTGTTACTACTTGTTACAGTATACTGTCTCGCAATGTAAATTTAAGTAAATTAGGTTGAACTGCACAGAAAATGCACAGAACTGCACAAATAATTCATTTCACGATATTATAACAAACAAACGTTGAATACATTCGTGATTCGTGTGAAAAGAATTATTTATTACGATAAATTTAGCTGTACTATGGTTATTTTTGATCTACGACCACAGGTCAACCTGATTTTTAATCCTTAGCAAATTAATTAAACCACCAGAAAGTAACGAGGACATTGAAACGTAGTTATCCATCGAAGAAAGTTATAGAAACGTATAAATTATTTTATGTAGCGTTATAATAGATTGTTGCAAGTAATAAATTAAGAACAGAAATTTCCCGCGAAAAGTAATCGGTTTCCCGCGAAAAATAGTCGATTCCCGCCTGACCTAACCGACGATTTTGCTAATGACTTTGGGGAGAGGGTACCGAAGGGATATAAGGACCCGCCGATGTCCCGCGAATTTATTCACCCTTTATACTGGGCCATAGACACTTCGCGGCGTATTTTAACCTGAAGGTTCTGAGACGTGAATAGAGTGGTCGGGGGCTACTAGCTAGTCTATGTCCACCCTGTACACACTCAGCCTTCTTGTATCACTTGTATACATTAGAATCAATTAGAATTTCTATTACTAATTATTAAACAAATTTTAACAACTACCGGCACTCGCTAGGCACGTAATATCAGACTTTAAATACTCGACTTCGAACTTCGGTTTAGTCATAATTCTATTAATGTTATAATAACGCATAATTTATTAATTTTCACAATTTTATTATTAATTTATACTTCCAAAAATTTGTTAAAACATTACATATTATTATTTATACATTTTTGCAAGTTTCTGTGACAAATAAGTACGTTTCAACGATCTTATTACTTTCTCGTTGTGAAATCAAGTTCGGAGGATTAAAAATCAGGTTGACCTGTGGTCGTAGATTAAAAATAGCCATAGTGAAGGTAAAATTATTACGTTAAATAATTGTTTTTATACGAATTAAATATTGATTCAACGTTTATTTGTTGCAATACCGTGAAATAAATTGTATTATATATTTTCTCAGTTTAGACTGAATTTAAAGTTCGTAAGGATTAGAAATCAGGTTGACCTGTGGTCGTAGATTAAAAATAGCCATAGTGAAGGTAAAATTATTACGTTAAATAATTGTTTTTATACGAATTAAATATTGATTCAACGTTTATTTGTTGCAATACCGTGAAATAAATTGTATTATATATTTTCTCAGTTTAGACTGAATTTAAAGTTCGTAAGGATTAGAAATCAGGTTGACCTGTGGTCGTAGATTAAAAATAGCCATAGTGAAGGTAAAATTATTACGTTAAATAATTGTTTTTATACGAATTAAATATTGATTCAACGTTTATTTGTTGCAATACCGTGAAATAAATTGTATTATATATTTTTTCTGTTTACACTAAATTTAAAGTTCTGTTTACATGTTATAACAATTAGAATGTAGACGTTTTGCCGTTTCACGGTTTCTCCTCTGTTAATTATGTGTTTATAAATCATTTCAAACTAAAGCAGCACCATGCCCACCCTAAATTAAACCGTCTCAGCAGTTTACCGTAATTAATAATCAATTTTCGGAATTTATGCGAGAATTTTTGAATTTTAGTAAATACTAGAGTCAGTGCATCGCGTATTGAAATAACAGCTTCATCCCTAGTTCGTTTATTATTGAATATTCTTACGCGTTTAACTTATGCTTCTCCTTAATTCTCGTCGCGTATTTTATTCAAATTTTCTTATATTCTAGAATCGAGAAAGATACGAATTCGCGTTTTTTCTTTTGATTCTTTCAATTTTTCAATTGCATTACGCATTATTGCAATAATTTCTATCGTTACATTTAATTCTAATTGTTTAGCAGCTTTTCTGCTGCTATCGACCCTACATTTTACTGACACTTGTCGAATCGACCCTACATTTTCTTTTTTTTTACGTGGATGTAGGCCGACCCTACATTTTACTGACACTTGTCGAATCGACCCTACATTTTCTTTTTTTTTTTTACGTGGAGGTAGGCCGACTCTATATGATAAACAATTGGCAACCAAACGGTGCCTCGCTAAAGCGATATATTATGAAATTAAATTAATCACTCAATAAGTTTCAACGTTAGATTGTTTCCTCGATATGGCCATGGTGGTCATCAGTGACTGGAGTGCCTCAAATGTTTAGAATAATTAAAATAAAATAAATGTTGTCAACTAAAAATTTTGAACGTCATAGCTAGCTAGACATTATTTTCAATTGAAAAAAAAAAATTATAAAGCATAATACTATAATCCTATGCTTAAAATGTATTTTCTTGTGGCCGCCTGACAGCAACCTGTAAATCTGGCGCGACAGTGAACGTGTTAATAAGTAAATGTTGTTCAAATTATGTCGTGTTTTATGTCATTTTCATCAGAAAAATCTCACCAACATGATGTTAAATAAAATTCCAGATTACTGTGCATTATTATTATTTAACTGAAATCGACGAGATATGCGATCCTTATTCTCTCGGTTATTTAGTCACGCTCTTTGTTTGACTGCTGCTACAAGATCTTCATCAGGGTCCCAGCTGTTCGACACATTTACTGCAGATTTCGAAGGGCATACAGTTTTGCCATTCAGAATTGTGCGAGTCTGGTCGCCAAATGTCTGTCTCGCATTACAGCGACTGGTTCTGACGAACTTTCGAAAATGTCACGGTCGATTAAAAAGAGGAACATTTGCTTCCAATTACGGTTGTCTATGCCCTAAATTCAGCAGAGAAATATTTACCTAAATCTACTGACAAAACTGAAAAAAAAAAAAAAACAGCAACACGAGACTTAGAATGAATTTTTCAAAATTCACTCTCTTCGTTATTTATCATCAAAGAAATTATGAAATTAACAGAAGTTCGATTATCAAAATACTAAATATATTTAATGCTCATTTATAAAAAATAACGAATACGTATACGACTATTTTTTAATAAGATTTATGATAAGAGAAAAGTCAGTAAGACAGGATATATTTAATTACTACTAATAATAATTTGATAGAACTTTTAACATACGAACGTATCTGTAGTTACTTGGAAAAATTCTAAATAAAAGATATTTTTCTAAAAGAAAATTATTGTATTTCTTTGTCTAAACCAATATTCCCATTACTCCGTATTTTCTCCAAAATCCTATGCAATTTTTGTAGGAAATATTTTTCTAACTTTACAGATATAAAAAAATGTTTCAAGTGTGAAAATCAAATGCTCCGATCACTTCAACATATCTGCATCTATATTTCTCGATTTTCGAACTATTTAACGACTACGTATTAAAAGCAATATATAAATAATTATTCATACTTGGATTAAACTCTAATATTTCATTTTATATAGTGGTATGTATTCAATCAACACCAACTGTTATTATTACCACTAGTACATTATTATTATGGTGCATAATTGACAGACAGGAATTATAAATTAACGAACTGTTACACAGTGTTTCCGACCCTTTTATCTCTTTTTTTTTTCTTTTTTCTCTCTCGTTATAACTACTTGTGATATTCACGTTAATTGACAATCATGGAATATTATTCATAGAAAGAAAGATCTGTTCACTTAAAAGAGCGTTTTATAATTTACAATTTTTTTCCTACAAAATTGAACATTAAAAATAAATTATCAACGGCTACACGTATTCCATTTAAATTTACGGTTCAAGGATCAAGGATGCCTGCGCTGGATATACAAAGCGCCGTAATTACTGCAACCCACAAACACGTCATTTCTTCCACAAAAATAAATCGAAACTTATAAATTCAATCTTCCTAAAAAAAGAATCGCTGTACTTCTACATATCAAAAATTGTCGAATTAACGTTGAACATTTCCTGTTCGAAATAGTATCGATATTTGGTCTCTCATTTTACTTTAAAAATAAACAAAATTAAATATTTGAATTTCACATATATCAAATTTTTCTTAAAAACAAACTCCACACTTTCAACTTATTTTTACCCAAAAGGAAAAAGAAAACACTTTTCGATCGCACCAAGAATTACAGGACACCCTGTACATCAGGCGGTCATCGACGTAATGAACGGATCGTAGGGATCAAGAAGGGGGTTGGTTGTGTTCACGCGCAATAAATCATCGTACAGAAGACGGAGAAACGGTGAAATGGAATTTGTGAAAAGCATCAAGTCCACAAGTAATGTGTAC
>NW_017100941.1:1174416-1177386 GCF_001263275.1 Habropoda laboriosa
AGACATGATTTGAAACAAAAACCTCGCCCTTCGCGGATACACAGTGAACGTGTGTTTGTGTTGCGCACGTTTTCTCTTATTTTATTTTTTCTCACGTTTGTTCTTTTTTTTTTTTCTCTCTCGAAACAATATAATACACAATACAGGGAGAAGAAAACGTAAAGCTCGTGTTTAAACTCGGCAACAATTTTCCTTTAGAGAGAGAGAGAGTACCAGCAGCAGAGGTGTGTGCGCGTGGTACGTCGACAATTTCGAAAAACGACACAACTGTACGAACAGTGTAACAGTGTTCTAACTATTCTTCGTCGCACATCCAATTGTTCGTGTCACGACTTATAATAAATTACAGCGTGTACGTGTGTTTACGATCTTGTTGGACGTGGAGAGAAAGGAACGAAACGTACTCGAAAAGGAACAAAAAGAAAAGAAGAAAATCATCCTTAAAACGTGTCACATATCCGATACCCTCCGGGGGGTGTAATTACAATATTCTCTCCAATCTCTCGATCTTCTCTCTAATCGATAGAAAATAATTGCGGAACCGCGTTCTCGGGAAGTCTATATTCTACAAATACAATGCAAACGTGAAAACCAAGGAAATCTGTGTATATGTGTATTTTGTTTTTCATTAATTCGCATCGAGTTCGCACGTGACAAAAAATAGATCGAACTCGCGTCGAACGGTGTTTGAAATGTTCGTATTCTCGTATATACAGGGTGAGGCCGAATAACACGTGCAAGCGGGCACGAGGTGATTCCTTACGAAAATATAAGAAGAAAATATGAAGTAAAATTTTTTCACTTTTAGGTTAGTTTTCGAGAAAATCGAGTTTGAATATCCGACGCGTACGTATGCTGTGTTATCAGCTGAGTTACGGTTCATCGAGCAACGTATAACGCGTATAAGTTGTTCCTTAAAAGTCTTCTGTGTATTTTTTCTTGAACTCGGTAACTTTTAGATGCTGTGTAGACACTGTTTACAAACACGATACGCGTTATACATACGTTGCTCGACGAACCGTAACTCAGCTGGTAACACAGCATACGTACGCGTCGGATATTCAAACTCGATTTTCTCGAAAACTAACCTGAAAATGAAAAAATTTTATTCCATATTTTCTTCTTATTTTTTCATAAGTAATCACCTCGTGCCCGCTTGTACGCGTTATTCGGCCGCACCCTGTGTATGTATATACGTGTTTCTGTGTGTGTGCTTGTTGAAAGGACAGGAAACGAATTCAGTCGTAACAGCTAGCTTTTTTTTTTGTTTTCCATAGCACATACATTCATAATACGTAGATTGTTCATAGCTTAGTGTGGTTCCTCTATCCTCTTTTTTTATTTTTTTATTCTTGGTTTATAGCAACAGCGAATACACTAGAGCTCTCTTCTTCTTCTTCTTCTCTCTTTTTTTTTTCATTATTTTTTTTTTGGTCAGATTAACAAACGTAGTTCTAGATTACAATTTGCCGTTGACGCGTCGATTGTGCTCGACGAAGACCGGATGTTTCGAGCACAAACGACTGAGCCGGTGCGTCAACGGCAGCTTGTGATCCGAAAATTTCTTTTTTCTTTTTCTTTAAACGGGAGACCGCGGTCAATCATCCGGGAAAATGAGGGTCTCCCGAGTTGAAATCTCTCTTTTCGTATCTGCTCCGGCGAAATATCTGCTTAATCTGCGCGCGATCGGTTTAAAGAAGACACTCGGGAAAAGATCTACGAAGTTTAGCTAAGAGGAGAGTGCAAGGAGCGTAATTTTCTTCACTAACAAGCGTTCTCGTCGTAAAAGCGGTAAAATTAAAAGACCTCGCGCACATCTACTCCCCTTCGACACACGCTTCCATTTTTTTTCGGGGTGTTTTCGCGCGTGTATTTACGCGAAGAAAGCAATCTCTCGTCGACAATGAAATTTTCTTCTTTATCGATCGATTGAAAACGCAACGCGACACGTTTCCAAAAATTTCTCCACCATTCTCTTCCGTTCCTCATCGCATTTTATCTCCGACAAAATGTCATTCTTCCCCCTTTTACAGGGTATATTCCTTACGTTGAACAGGGACGCGATCGTTTCTCTTCTCTTCAATGTCCGGCATGTAAACAAACAGCACCTTGTTCCATCTTCCTTTCTTCTTCTTCTTCTTCTTCTTCTTCTTCTTCTTCTTCTTCTTCTTCTTCTTCTTCTTCTTCTTCTTCTTCTTCTTCTTCTTCTTCTTCTTCTTCTTCTTCTTCTTCTTCTTCTTCTTCTTCTTCTTCTTCTCTCGACGCTTTGAATAACGATTTGTTTGTTTCTTGTATTATTATTTGTTATTTTTTTTTTTTTTGTCATTTTTACTCCTACATTTACAGTATTATGTACAACTCTGTTTGGCACCGAAATTGTCTCTTAATCGAATTGATGCCAACGAAGGGTCCAAATATATGAACACGATCCACGACGTATAATTAACCGCGAGACGGACGCGTTCGTTCACTCCGTAGCCACTTTAACCATTTCTCTCCTCTTTTCTCATTCTCTCCGCGATATACGAATCTCCGTTGCTGAGGGGAAAAAAGAAGCTCGACGTTTGTTTCGACCTTCGATCCGTTTTCACCGTCTCTTCACAGGAATTCTTCCTCTTGTTCTCTTCAACGTTAGAACCAGCCCTGCGTATCGAGAGGTGTCCAAACAGCGTTTGAAAGTGTTAGCACGTTAGAAGTTCCTTTGGCATAGTTTAGAAATGTACATTATGTGTGTCCATCGTTTCAACTCTCGACCACCACCGTTTCAGTGGAATGTGTGTTGCCTAACAAACAGTTTTGGCTCCGACGAATTTCTCTCATCCGCGAGCGTGAGTTTCGCTAGAGCCAAACAAAATGGAGGCGAACGCGTTGCCAAAACGCCTCGAATCTTCAGAATGTATTCTCTCCGC
This sequence comes from Habropoda laboriosa, assembly GCF_001263275.1. Lineage (NCBI taxonomy): Eukaryota > Metazoa > Arthropoda > Insecta > Hymenoptera > Apidae > Habropoda > Habropoda laboriosa. The sequence goes on from NW_017100941.1 coordinate 1,177,326, forward strand.
GAGAAAGAAGAGACACGTTTTCTAAATCATTTTTCAATTTCGTTCTATATATATATATATA
>NW_017100941.1:1177686-1180147 GCF_001263275.1 Habropoda laboriosa
ACAACTGATCTTTTATGTATTCGGTATTCGTGTGATTACGGGACCATTGGTATTTATCATACTTACTTGTGGTTTAGTAAAATACCATACGAAACGTCATTGTACAATTACGGTTCACATTTCTCCAAATCGCTGCTTTACCGGGACTAAATAACCAACTATACAACGTAAATGCGCAAGTATGGCTGTCGAAGCGAATAAACGAGGGTTGGGGTCGGGGGGGAGAAACTTTTCGTTCAATACTGCTGCTTTTTACCTTGGTAACGTTATCTCGTGATTTTCACTACCCTTTTATCACGTTATAACCCCTTTTCTTTCATTCTTCGCGATTCTCTTCCTCACGCATACACACACACACACACTCTCTCTCGTTGCAAATGCACACAAACGTACACACTCGTTCACATTCACCTCGTTCGCAGAATTTTCTCTCGTCTTTCTTTGTATCATCTTTTTCTTTGTCTCGTTTTACTAAAAAAATATCGATCGAAGCTACGTACAATGCTATATAATGATTATTAACATTTAAAAATGAGATCTAGTTTTCATTCCTAGCAACTCGGAAAAGGACATTAAAGATATTTACTTGAGTTCGAAAATGAAGTTGTCCATAGACGAGCGTTTTTTTTTTTTTTGTCCTGGTTTATACATCTCTTCGTTTCGTTCTTCTTTTAATTCTTCTTCGTCATTGTTTCTCTTCGTTCTCTCAATTCTTCGGTTCGTGTATATATATAGTTGATCCTGACATGTTTTCCCCGCATCTTCTTTCTCTATATATATTTTTCTTCTTCTGGAGGAGCTCCCCTTGCGTTTCTGATCGTAGAGACAGGTTGTACTCGCGTGTGTATGTGTGTGTCCTAAGTGTAGGTGTGTACATGTGGTATAATACGTGTGTTTCGGTTGAAATTTGTGCAATACGCAATTTTATCCCGAAGTACATCTTCGTAGAGAGCGTGGACCAGAAAAAAAGAAAACAGTATAGTGCGTGTGGTCGTTTTCAGACAGACGAATTTCGAGGCCGATTTCGTATGTTGCGTGTTGTTGTGCTAGAACCGTGCCGCTTACGCGTGCAAATAGTACGTGATACTTGTGTGGTGACATCCTCGTTCCGCTTGCACGGGCAATAATATTCGGTCACTCAAAAGACCTCAGGCTCTGGATCGTTCGAGGGCGCGGCCTGAAGTGCCAGCTGCATGCTGGACTCTGTGTTACGCCGTTTCATTTTACCCTTGGTCTTCTTCAGCATCGTGGCCTAGGAAGGGACAGGATCACAAGGGGCGCGCACAAAGGAGCAAATTTTAGAATAAAAATGTCAATATGCCGTAATGACCGGAAGAAAAGTGTGTGTGTGAAACGAGACATGTTTCGCGCGGTTCGTTCTTTTTTTTTTTAAAAAAAAGAAGAAAAACAGCCAGAACACTCGCGGGCCAACAGAGAGAGAGAAGGATTGTATTTTTACTCGTGAGAGACGAGTCGATATGAAACGAGAGGGTTGATCAACGCTTGAAGGATCTATCTCTCTCTTTTGTGCTGATATTTTTTCAGTTTCGTTGCAAGTTAATTTTTGCGTTTTTCGTTTGACTGAATTTCGGACGTCGAGTGCAGAAATTTTCACGTGATTGCTCTCTATATACGTTATTCTACTTTTCTCCAATTTTGATTTCGTTTTTTGTCAAAGTGCTCTAATTTTCACGTGATTGCCCTCCATGTGCGTTATTTCACATTTTTTTTTTATTTTCATATTATTTTCTATGTCAGAGTACTCAAAAGTAAGTAATTTTGTAATTTTCTAATTTTTATAGTTGCATCGTTGGTATTGTTAAGATCGTGTAAAATGTGTTTAACTTTGTAGCGTAATTTCGCAGTGAACGAACGGTAATTAAGAAGTTTTTATATTTACTAGTACTACTGTTTGTTAGTAGCTGCTTGTACATGATTATGGTTGTCTTGTAAACACATGGAGGGCAAGTTCGGTGGAATAGTTTGACTTTAAGAAATTCGGCAGATCCTTCAAGGCTTAATTGCTCAAGCTGGGAAACACCATTTAAAAGAATATGCATAATAACCAAACCACTCATAGTGCTGTGAAAATGTATAAGTTTCATAAGTTACACGTTCCTTTCTCCAAATACGGCATGATTGTCTCTGCTTATTGTACAATATTTGCAAAAACGTCAGTTAAATTCCGTTAAACCTTTTACTTTTCACAACACCGTGTCACGACAAGCTTAAATTGCGCTGAGCATTTAGGTGTGAGCGTAACTGATGAATTCTCGAACAAGCTTACAATTTAATAATATCGAATCGTTAATTAAGTGTCCTTAGAGCAAAGCTCCTATGAAAATCAATAAACCGATATTCATATTTATAACGAGATCAAATAAAATGAAATAAACATTTAGAATATTGTAAATTAATAAATATCAATATTATAAAAATTATAAATTAACAAATATTAATA
>NW_017100941.1:1180245-1187789 GCF_001263275.1 Habropoda laboriosa
AAAATGTATTACAAATATTCGAAATGAATAAATATTGACATTCCAAATATCCCAAATTAATAAATATTAATATTCCAAATATCCCAAATTAATATTACAACATTACAAAGAATACGAATAAAACACCTCGGAGATGTTGCAGAAATGGAAGAACAAAAGGATTACCAGAAAAGAAACCCCTACATCCAAATATTCCCCCCCGCCGAAAAATTTCAAACCTGTCCAAATATTCACCAATCATACAAATATACATCGACAGTATTGGCACAGAGAGCTACATGCGGTGGAAACATCGAATGGACATTTACTACACAGGAAGTTTACATTATAACGTGTGTAGAGTAACGTGTATCGTTCTTTCTATTATCTTTTTCTCTGGTTAAAGATCGCACCCAAAGTTCTCTTGTATTGTCGCTGCAGGGAAAAGAAGAAAACGTACAATACCAGAGAAGCCTAGGCGGAGCAGCGATTCGAATACTTTCTCTTTTCTTTTTCTTTTTTTTTTTCAGGCTAAATCGATCGATTATCATTATTTATCATCATTGACGCAACGAAATATTGCGCCCTAGCTTTTGTTGCTACACTCGTCCGTGTTCTTGCCCCCCTCCCCATTAGCGGGTGGAATCGACGGTTCGGTATTCCGACGCTTGATCTTATTTTTCTTCAACATGGTAGCCTGGAGCGAACAAAGGAACAAGGAGACATTAGTTTAGAGTGCGATTTAAAGGGTAGGATAGCATGCGCTGCCGGACACCAGCGGTTGGATCACGCTCTTTACGGTGTCTGCGTAGAGCGTTATGGCAAGTTTGATTCTAGCAGCTAGTGCAAGTAAAGATGCAAGATCCTGCAGAAAGTCAACGTGCAAGAAGTAGATAGGCGGTCCCATTGTTCCATGTGAAATCGAACAGTATGAGTGGATCAAGATTTTCTCCGTTGTATCTTTGAACATCGAATGTCGCCAACGTGTTTGTGTACTTTTGAAGAGACACAGAGATTGAACATTAGGGAAATTTTGTCATCGGCTGCTTTTCGTTGCGAATGGTACACTTGGTATTACTCGTGTGTGGGTGTTGATCTAGTTTCTGGGGAAAATTGCATTTTGGATTTCTGGTGATTCGTTGGAGTATTGTTGGAAAGTACGTGTGACAGGTTTTGGTGGAATTTTGAAATTGTGGACGGAGAGTGCAGAGTGTAGAACGAATAAGAAAATATGCAACGTTGGGGAAAGATAATTGTTTCACGTTACACCCACACTGTCCTATATTTCAATAGAACGATGGGGTCGTTAGGAGTGTTTGAGCGAATATTACCGTCAGCGCCGATTTTAGTACGACGATATCCCCAGGACTCTGCACCCAGGGTTCCCCGTCTACTTGTACAGGTGTATCAGAGTTCAAGTGAATTTTTATGTGCCCTCCCTGTGAAATATTTGCACTTATAAAATTTTCATATTAATTTTACCGAAATATTACAGTTACAAATTTGCTCTTCGAAAAAAAAGAAACATAATTAACTACCAAACTGTATAGTGTTCCCGTTAAAATGAAATAACGTACCTGATATACAATAAAATGAATTTTATCAACGAAAGCATTGAAATGCAAATTTTTCTAATAATCGAATGTTAGATATCATTTTTCGTTTAGTTAGCTTTTCAATGATTTTAATTTTGATTTAACCAACGTTGTTGGATAATTCTCATATTTTTGGACTGAGAATGAAGAATTTGAAAATTTACACTTACCTGCGCTATCCTCATTGCTGTGCGAAGACCAGATTGAATTTGCCCTAGATGGACCACACCTGTGACACCAACTACCTCTACCATTCCATCCCCGTGGTTTGGTGTATAAAATTGATCTTCCTTGGTGTCTGGTCCCCAGGGATTTGCCCCAGAACCCCAACTGTATTGTTCGGAGGAAGTTGAACGAGAGGATGTATAAGAAATTGTAATCGAGGCCACTGGTGGTAAGTAGATCGTTCAAGTCGACTCAGGTACGTGTTATGTGTATATGTACATAATATACGAAGGACATGTTACTTCTCTTTTGGATTTAATTTCATTAAGTGATACGATAATGAAAACTTTGAAATCGATCTTCTTGAAACGGTACTTTGGCGTATGTGCCCTTTTCCCATCAAAGGCCTCGATTTTATCATTAGACTGCGTATTTTGATGCACTTATGGGAAATTTGAAGGCACAAAAATACACGTAATAAGCAAAAATATTTATAATATTTTGTGAATAAAACAGATGCCTATATAGCTTCTCTATTTTTTTTAAATTACATTCACAAAAGTAGGAATCTGCATAAAAATCCGCAGTCTAGTTACGATAAATGAAGTAAATTACCTTAAAATGTTTAGAATAATAATTCCTTCGACTGCGGGTAACTCAACGAGTCTTCCATCCACTTCCAGTCGAATTTCTTTATGCAAATCCTTGCAGGGTCGTCGTTTCACTATTCTTCGCAAACCCAACGAGACATACACACCTTTGTTGTGCAATCTGCTTTTGAATTTGTTCGGATTCTCTTCCCTGGCGTTGTGGAAGTCCAAACACAGATCCGCGTCGAGACCAATTCCAAAGTAGTTGTTCATTACGAATATTTGCGTATTGTCTTCGCTTGTCCCGCCTGCTCCTGGAATATTCATAAGACACTATCGTTTCTGTACAGTCTAATCTATTTCTACGTGAAAACGAATTTCCATTCTTTGCACGTGCATTTGCAAACGAAATATACGAATTGGGCGTCTGATGGAAGGAAGGTAGTTCAATGTGACAGATACTTGGTTAACTTAATGCAAAGTGTGTCTGATAGACGTGTTTCATAAACTGAAGTAAAGTAAGGAAAAGTAGGGATAAAGAAAAATAAGGAAAGGCAAAACTAAAATAAAACTAAAGTAAAATAAGGAGAAGTAGAAATAAAGGAGAAATAAAGTAAAATAAGGAAAGGCAAAACTAAAATAAAAATAAAGTAAAATGAGGAGAAGTAGAAATAAAGTAAAATAAGGAAAAGTAGAAATAAAGGAGAAATAGAGTAAAATAAGGAAAAGTAGAAATAAAGGAGAAATAAAGTAAAATAAGGAAAAGTAGAAATAAAGGAGAAATAGAGTGAAATAAGGAAAAGTAGAAATAAAGGAGAAATAGAGTAAAATAAGGAAAAGTAGAAATAAAGGAGAAATAAAGTAAAATAAGGAAAGGCAAAACTAAAGGAGAAATAAAGTAAAATAAGGAAAGGCAAAAATAAAGTAAAATAAGGAAAAGTAAAAAGAAAATAAAGTAGAATTAATATTTCACAAGGAGCCATTGATTTGCATACAGAAACAAAAATGTTCGCTTCGTTTAACGAAGAGGGCAGGCAAGCATTGAACTTGAGCGGTAATCAAAAAGTGCATTCAGTTATTTCAACAAATTACGATATTAATTCTGCGTACCTGCTGTATTGGTGGCTGACTGTTTATCCTCTTTTTCCTCTGGATGAAATACCACTGTCCATCTGTCCAACAAAGATTCCTCTGCGTCTATCACATCTTGGAGTAAATTCAAAGGATCCTCGTCACCGGTGTAGCCGGAACCCCAGCACAGGACACGTGCAAGATCGTTTCCTGTTCCTAGGGGAACAATGGCGCAAGCAGGTGACGAACACTCGCTATCCTGTCCTACGTTGTCCAAACATTGCAACACCCATCCTATTGTCCCGTCTCCGCCGCAAACTAAGATCTTGTAATTCTTTATGTGGCGGAAAACGTACAGTCTGAAACGCCATAATTCTTGTTATATTAATATCCGTTGAACCGTATGAATTCGTTTTGCACAATTTTCCACATTTAAATTCCTCTAGAAATTTCGTCGATGAACTCCTTTAAAATCTTGTCACTTTAGACCTATCCCGTTTATTTAATAAATAATAATATTACACGTATTCGTGAATATTAGGATCAGTTTCAATCCCATTAAAACTTTCTAGTTTATTCATTTTCAATATTGACAAAATCTAATAAAATAATAACAAATAATAGATATTGTAAACCACAAAAACAGAAGTAGGATATTACGAAATGATTAACATAACAGTTTCGAAATTAAGTAATCCACCAAAAATTCAGAATTAAGGAAATTAAGAAACTAAGTAACGAAATTAAATAATTTTAATAAAAATTTCATAAAATCTTCCAATAAGGAGGCAATATGTGGAAGTTTCGTTTGCCATTTAAGTGTGTTAAAAATATTTGTTTCTTATCACTTACCCAGGAAGCGGACCTCCATTGTCGAGATCGAACACTTGATACGGATTCAAAAGTTTTCGAAAACTGGAGATCAACTGAAGCCCCTGGCAACCGCCAGATTTCACGTTCACAAACACCAGCAAAGGTTGCACACCTTGGGGCACCATGCTTGGCTCGATACTCGGCAATAGCATAACTACAGCAAAATAAACATGTCGAAATAATCGCTGAACCAAACTCGATATTTCTCAAAATCATCCAAAAAGAAAAAAAACAATACCTAAAAGATGTTTGTCCTCGTATTTTGATTCTCGCAACGTGTACAACGCCCTAACTGCCTTATTCGAGTCCTCGTAAATTATTACCATCGAGCCGTATTCGTAATAGATTGGACCAATGAACGAGAATTTATTTTCTAAAAGAAATTCGTGTATAAATGTTTGTTACGTGTGAGATAATTATCAGACTGCCGATTTTTATGCAAATTGGACAAACTTTCATATTTGGTGCATACTGTGTACCGTTGTGCCTTCAAATTTTCCATAAATGCGTAAAAATTCGCAGTCTATCAATTATCGTCGAATTTTTCTTCTATTATATCAATTTGGTTATCACCTTTGCCTAAGAACTCGGTCAACATGTTTTCGTAACTCCTCTCGGAGAGATTTGGTGGTAGGTTACCCACGAATAAAGCTAAATTAGGTCCATGGGGATCTTGCTTCAGCTGCAGGTAGAATCGCATCAACTCCATTTGCCTGATCGAATCTTTGCCCAACTGTTTCACGATTTCCCACGGTTTTTCATCACGAGCCAAAACTCTTTCCGAGACTAGACAAAATGTAATTTGTTCTGACTGATTACACGTTATCACAATCGTCGAGTAGTAGAAACAAACCTTTTCTCCTCTCAACCCAACCAAGTGTAAAGAATAAAATTGCAACTTTTCGTTCGACGTAGAAATTATGCCGTGTAAGCCAGTTCCAAACGCAAATTGTAGTTTTTGTAGAATTTAATTAGATTAATTTCATTTAAATTGCGATAATTTACACGCTTATCGACAATTTTAAAACTGTGTTTCACGTGTTTGGGACAAGTTTTATGTACGTCATCCGATATAACACAGATTAATAATAATTTTCATTATTTAGAATGATCAACGATTAAATATTCTTTGGCAAATGTTCGATTTTGTTTCTCTTTTAATTGCTTTAATTTTTTTTTTAAATTGAGTGTCAATCATCTATCAGCGACGAAAATTCCCTAACTTCGTTCTCAATGCTAAATTGACGTTTACCACCGCGATCCAGAAGAATCTCGCTGCATCTGTAATCTTCTGATTTGAAGTTCTGCAGGCCAAACTTCTGAAGCGCCTCCTCGATTAAGTCCGCAACCGTTGTTGCTTCGGTGACAGGTACTATACAGAATGACTCTGACACCTGTAGTTTGCCTGGATAGACCCGCACTTCTCCGCTTTCGGTATCTCTGAAATCGCGAAATCACGTTTCGTTCTCCTGCGAAAATTCGGCGAAAACAACGCCGAAGAAGAATTCTACCGTGACTTACTTGAATCGTAAGAAGACAGCCGGACGTTTGCCCTCTTTGCGATTCAAGTTTAGAATCGGAGTTGGATCGCATAATTCGGTCTCTTCCGTAGCATACAGGTCGGTGAGGTAAAAGTTGCCTGAATTGAACAAACAGAAGCAACGTTTCATATTTTCTTTTTCACCTCGTTACAATTTTCGTGTGTAAAAAGTCGACGAATCATTTCTAAAATTGAACGGAAGAAAAAGGAATCTTATTAGGTTGGTAATTAATTGTTTTTGAACAAAATTGTATGTATATGAAAATATATGTGTGAAAATAAAAATTAAGAGCTTTCGAGTGATATCTACATAGATCATTCTTTATTACGAATAAAGAAAGAAGTTACGAAGTTGTCGATCTGATACATTAGACATTCAAATGGGAAAATGTTAACTCGTAGGTAGAATAAAATTAGAAAAATTTCGAAGCGACAATTAAATTCTGCAATCGTGACATAATTTTTCAGCTGATTATATTTGAAAATTGAATTAAAATTTATAGAATTTTTGATGACTGATTGAAAATGAATATATATATTTTTCCATTCAATGTTATCTTAAAACACACGAGCCTCCTTGTTTAATTGAGCGTGCACGAAGAGAAAAACAGAAGCATTTATCATAATACCCACGATTCCACAATTCCATCGATACAAAACTATTCCATTTGCAGTTGTCAGTTTGATCTTTACGTAGGAGTAAAATACAATGGTTAACTGTTTTGTTACTGTGGGCGTCTACATACATCCGACAGATTGAGTTCACGTAAATGCTATTGACGCACTTATACGCGTGTAAATATCTTTATAAATACCTACATTTCTCAAATATCTTTCACCATTAAGCATTACAACTTACACACAAAATTTCAATGCAACGTGTCTTTTAAATCCCTATGCATGATCGATTATAATTTTTGACCCAAAAGAAACCAAGACTTCCGAGGGTCAAAAAAGACCCAAAGACCTTTAAAACGGAAGAACGCGCTAGAATTAAAAATTCATAATGATACACCCTTAAAATAACAGAAGACTCTAAAATTTTAAATCAAACACGAAACTTCCTTTCATATTTCGCCATTTCTTCCATCAAAGAATTTTGAAACCCGTTTAATTTCTACTTCTACACATTCTGCTTCTCACAATCAGTCTATTCTTTCCTAAAAAATCCTGCACACGATCAATTTTGCCTTCGTTTCATACTACTTCCGCACAGTAGTATTCGGTGAAAATGTCGGAAAAGAGAATTTTCGTAATTCTTCGACATGGAACGAAAGAAGCCTGCTTGGCCCTTTTCGGTCAGATTTCTGCAACAACCCGTGTCACTCGAACAGTTAAATCACCTGTAAAAATTGTCTCGCACCGCCGTAGCTAGAGAAGACAATTTACCCAGCTTGTTTTAAAAATACCACCGATCGTCATACGTACTAGGATCTTTCGTAATGTGAAATGCACGAAGAGCAGACGTCAGGACCTGTTCGGTGGTGGCTTGCCGTGGCACCGTAATCACGCGAAATATCCGCCTTCTTAGGGAATTGTTGCCGTCGTACACCTTGATCATCTCTACGGTAACGAAAGGAGTCGGTAACAGGTGGGGGACCATTACAGGTCAGCCACATGAAACATATTGAAATACCTTCGTCACCTCTTTCTTTGTCTTCTTTCTCCTTTGGTGAACGTGGATCACGGCTGTGCATACTAGCCGGTCCTGGTTCACCATTGTTACGATAC
>NW_017100941.1:1187827-1194945 GCF_001263275.1 Habropoda laboriosa
GAAACAAGTAATCGTTCCATGTAGCCAAATCCTATACATATGTATATCCGACGATAACGATTACAGGCGTGAACTTAGGCACCGTACAGCACACCGTGAAACTTAGGTGTAGAGAAAAAAAGAAAAAAAAAAGAAAGAAAGTAAATGCATCATCTGGTCTCTTTAAACTACCATTAACAAATGGAAGCATATTAATACGCTTGGCAATCATTACTCAGATAACATTAATGGTGTATGATAAGAAAGCATCTATCGGAGAAGTAGCTATAAGACACTTTCTATACGGGTCAAGTTTTTTTTTTTTTTTTGGAGGGAATTTTGTTCGAAGATACTGTGGATCGTCAAAAGTGTGATTTGATTAGGAGGGGGGGCGTTTGCACTTGGAGGTAACTATGATGTTATTGCTATTATTGAAGCGGTGGTACTATACGGAATTGAATCAATTTGATACCGGTACGGTAGCTTGGATTTACGTAACGAAGCTTACAATCAGATGTACTGAAACTTTAGTGCATAATCTAGGTTTACGTTCTACCTCGGGTAAGATCGATTCTTCGGGAGACAGTTGCCTTTGTCGATTAACTTGATTGTGCGAATGTGGGAGGTGTAGTCGAATGGGAATAACGTTCTTACTTTCAATCTAATTTTTACGAAATGATATGTAAGTATATATATATCATTTTTGAAAATGATAGATAATATGGTGTTTACGAGGAGCTTTACGTTTGGTAATCAGTTTAACGAAAGAACGAATTTCGTCGATGAGGGAAGTTTTGTAAATGAAAATTAGTATCTTTGCTCCAAGTGAAGAATAATTTTTGCACTTTCAATATTCGGATGTCGTTTGGTGAAAAGTTCGCATTGGAAAATTTTCGAAAACAGTTTCAAATTGTAGAATTAAACGCGAAATCAACGTTTCGATCGCTGAACACCGAAATCGAATAAAACGAAGACACTTTCGAAGTATACAACGAAGTACTGTTCAATTAACTTAATTAATATCTATTTCGACTATCGCTTAGTGAGAAGTTCTTAGCAGAGAATTTTCAAGAACAATTCCAAATTACAGAATTAAACAGGAAATCAACAATTCAATCGCTAAACACCGAAATCGAGTGAAACGAAGACATTCGGAATACACAATGAAAGTACTATTTAATCAACGAATTGTCTATTATGCACTAAACGTTTCAGACGTTCTACGAGATGCAAAGCAGCCTGTGCAACGGTACTGCAATGATTACACCCAAAACGCGACGTTACACAGAGAAGAAGAGAGGTTAGGGGACGAAAGAAAAAGGAAAAATAAATAGACAAGTGTTACATATACTGCTCTACAACGCCAAAAAGAAAGAAAAAAGAAGACACATCCGTATTCCTTTCTTTGATACAATTCGAAAAAAAAAAAAAAAGAAAAAATAACAAGAGTGACACACCTCTTACCATCGGGCACGATGGGTTTGCAGAACACACATGATAGGAAGAGTTTATTCAGTAGCATTCTTGCAACTTCATTTGCACTGCATAGTGGTGTGATAAGCGTCACGGTACTCATCATAGCATCCACCTGGCTGAGTGTGACAGTACATGCAACGAGAAGCAACACATACACACATGCTAGAAACGTAAATGTTAAACGAAATAACAAACATTCGTAAAAAGAAGAGAAAAAAAAGAAGAAGTGAGATGCGATTTTTCTTTTCTTTTCGGTAAATCGTTCCATTTCCATCCCCCATATGACCGCTGAAATGTAAATCGAACGTTAATACGTGATATCAGGTAAAAGATATCGACGTGTGCACACTCGTGACACGATATTTCGAAAATTCAAAAAAATGCTGTTATATATACATATATATGTTTGATAAAATAATATTTCGTACTGTTTCGATAAATCGTAGGATTTGCATTTTTGTTCGTGGAAGTAGATCGTAGTGGTACAGGTGAATAAGCTTGAGTGAAAATTACGTTTCAGGTAGTTCGGGGTTATTTTAAATTGTTCAATTTTACCGCGCATCGATCGGTAAGTTGATGTAAGTTAAAGTTGACAGTGTCGGTATGTATACCTAACGATGAGTCGTGCTGAATTTATCGACAGTAACTATATAGAATGTATCGTTGGTCGGTAATTAGATGATTTTATTTTGCGATTCGACAGATTTACGCTTACCAACTGTGCAGTAATCTGATGGAAATTAAATCGCTAATTGAACGACTATTTGTTTCTATGCACGCCAGAGACAAGTCACATTTGTAAAAGTATTATAAGTTCGGTATTTTTTTTTTAGTTTGAAAAGTGAAATATATTTTTATATTACAATTTGATATTTTTAAATACTAGAATGTTTGTTTGCGTTTAAAAATATTGACCAATTGCTGGTAAGCGATGGTAACTATGAAAATCGTTGTGTAAAATAATTTTTCGTAATAAGAAAGTTTCCGAAAATTCTAATTAAAATTAGATTTCACAAATTCTAGTTAGACTTTCTTAAATTCTTTATAATACCGACCAAGAAATATACTAATTTATTGTATTTTTTATAATATTTTTCAAATATTGAGAAAATAATACCCATCTTTGGCGTCGTTGCAATGTTATACGAACCTTTTATTTTTACAATGACGAAAGGCTACGTAGAATTGTAAAACACCGTTCGGACAATTACAAATATTAATAAAAATCCCTCGGTAGTCAATTTGAAAATTAACAATTTAAAATAATTTTTAGTTCTATAAATTTAGTTTACGTTGAATTAATACAAAACAAATTACGCCATTTTAAACATAATAGGTTGATACAGGAATTGAAAGCAAGCATTAATTTCAGTGCTTCGAATGAATACTCGAAATAAGATAAAATTATCGATTTAAAAAGCAGCATTTTAAAATATATATTCTCCTTTCTTGAAATGATAAGAAATTGTCAACCCTTTCGGTACTGTGTCGGTAAAGAAAACTGTCGTCACATAATAAAAATGAAAAATTCTCCTATCGCTTTTCCTATTAAAATAAATAAAAGCATGGCAAGACTTAATTTTATTTTTACCTTTCCAGTGTTATCGGTAACGTTACAACGAAAATTTCGAGAAATTTCAATGCTAAATTTAATTCGAAAGCTTGTTCCTTCATACTTTTCTCAAACATCTGCGACATTAACAAAGAAAATTGGTAAAAATGGAAAATAATATCTCCAACAGAGAACTTCTACATCTCGACGTGGTATTATATTTGTCTATGAATAGCAGAGTGCACAAAGGGAGATCTGGTTCGATCATTCATGTGTCGAAAGATATTGTTTATCACTTAAATTTGATTCAAGCAGGCCTTGAAAAAGTTCGGATCGCGTGAACTAAAGGTTTAAAGCGACTCTCGAATTATCGACACGTTAACAAGCAAAAAGGTCAGAACCAGCCCAAGACGCAAAGCGTCGAAATCGTTTCAACGTAAAGAGCATTCGCTTTTTTAAAACAAAAATGTCAAATAACAAAATCTTCTATATCCCCTAAAGAAAGTGCTACGAAACAAATATCAAAAATACTCTAAATACGGTAAAATTGCATTTCGATTTCACTTCAGTTTCAAAATAACCGAATAACCGTTACATAAAAGAAAAAAAAAATACAAAAAAACCTATTCAAATTTTCCACATAAAATTACATAACCAATTAACGTTAACTTCCATATTTTCCGCATTTATAACACTTTCTACCCAAAGAAAAGAGCACTATTTTCCAATTCCTAGAATACAACAAAAACCCCGAAAATGACTTAAAAAACGCGTGAATTCGTGACCAGTATCGAAAGGGCGAGAAGCAAATCGTCACTTCGATGCGTAATCTTCTTTCCTCGATCGTGTTTCCACGGTAGAAAGAGAGGGTTAATTAGAGAAAGAAGAGATAATAAGCGGCAGAAAAATTTAGCGGCGAAGCGTAGAGAAGAGAAAAGGGAGAAGCGTGTGAAAGAGAAAGAGAGGAAGAAAAGAAGAGTATATAGTTACGATAGAGAAGCTGAATGTAGTAGTAGTAGTAGTAGTAACAAAGAACAATTAATCATTTCTCTACGGCAAGTCCCGTTTCGTCCAGTTTCCGGTTCGCACTAACATCTCAACATCGATTATGCTCACACAGATGAATGTCAGATGATGGTAATATTCTAGATACCTCGAACATAAGGAGGGGAAGCATGACAATTTCCATGGCAGCTACGTGGCAAAACTAGTGAAAGGCGCCTCAAAGCTTCGGCTAGGCGGCCTGTAGCCCCAATTTGTTCACTCTCAGCGAAATCGAATTGCTCTCCGATGTTATCTTCAAATAGAAGCAAACGGTATACCGAGGTTTTTTTTATAACGGTTACCATTATACAAGTTCTCTCTGTTCTCTACATAATTTCTTTCGTTATTTTCCCTTCCGAACCTCAGATAAAAAATATATGTATTCCAAGCGCCGGTGTCTGCGATTTCAATATCGCGCACGCTTCAATTCCGTGTTTCTCGACAGAGATCGCGGAAGGGGCAGCGACACGATCTCGTTTCCTCTGACAATTATCGTTGGGAATATCTTTTGCAACGTCGTTTCTTATTTAAACTTCGTTCTCCTCGTGGCTGGATATTACTTTACTTGCGCGCCTCGTTACAGATTTTTGGAACAGCTGAGAATGAGAAAGGAATTATTTTTCGTTTCTTTCGCGCAGATATTTGGTGTCTTTCTTTCTTTTCTTTTTTGCGTGGTGGTGATTTTATCGCGGGTGAAAAGAATGCTTCCTGGTCGTTTTGGTAAATGGGATTATGGAGATGCACGGTGTTTTGTGTCGGAATGATAATCAAATTTTTATGAACAACAGTGGTGATGATTAATTGAAAGGTAATTTGTCAAGAAATAATAATAAGAAACGAAAGGATAGCAAGTTTTTCAAATTAAATGCAATCTGTTTTAACCCTAGAGCGGTCTCCGGGTCTTTTCTGACCCACCGCCCTTTTTATATTTTTAGCAATTTTTGCTGTTATCAAGTTTAAAATTATTACACGTAAGGTCTTAGGTCCTTTTTCACCCAAAAGTCTTAGGTGTACAGTCGAGATTAAGAACGCACTAGGGTTAAGGAACAAATTCAATTTCATTTTTATAGATAACAAATGGTAGCAAATGTTAAAAATTAAATGCAATCTTTCTTAGGACACGAAAGATATTTAATTATAATTTGTGAATAAAAGGAACGAAAAATATTTAACTTCATTTTTACGGAAAACAAACGACAGCAAATTTAGAAAATTAAACACAATCCTTTTTAAGGAATAAAAGATATTCTAGTTACAGTTTGATTTGATTTAATTTACGATTAGGTATTACGACCACGAAAATTCTGAATATATCCACGATATCGACAAATTAACACGAAACCGTAAGGAAATCACTTCTAAAATTTGTCTATTTCGCTCGCATCGTCGACAAACGTGAAATCAGCGTGGCAAACATTTCAAATCGCAAACACTCGGCGTGACGCGACATACAGCGCTACAAATTGTACTTTAATCGCCGTTTATTTACTATTTCATCGCTATGTTATACATACAATACTCGTTACAGATATTCTTCTAAAAAAAAGCACAAAAAAAAAAAAGTAATAATAACAAAACAACTACTGAAACAAACTGCAAAAATTCTCGTTTGACACACCTTCGGCGCATCCTCAATCAATACATCTCTAAATCTGCAATAAATCAAACAGATATTCACGCATGTCCGCTTTTGTCTCTAAATCTTCTAACAATTTCCCTCGTATAATTCTATTCACAAAGCAACGCGAATCGATCGAATAATAATCGTAAATGTAATTATACGCCTATTGAAAGCACACTGAGAATAGCGATTAATAACAGCGACAGCCACAGAAGCTAATGTTTGCAAATATACGCAAACTATAGATATACACTCTGATCGCAAAACGTGTATTTTTTAAAAAATATCGAATTTGTCTTTTCTTTTTTCTTCTTTTTCTTTTTTTTTTTTTGGAGAAACATTACGAGACACGCTGAATTAAATTGAACATGTTACTGTATGTATTATAGTGTGTAATATATTCAGTCCTAAATGAAAGGACGAGTGTATTCGACAAGTTTCTGTGTATCGACGATTACATTTTACGTTGCAACGAGGCAATCATTTTTTAATATTACATTGCGAATATTTATTGCGAATTTTATTATTATCTTGCATTCATTTGCAAATGCGCGTGACTTCTAAGCGAAGCAAATTGTAACGGATTCTTCACATATCTCTCGCGCGAATATCTACCTTTTTATTCGATTATTTCGAATTATCCCTCCTAGCAAAAAAAATTCTCACTTATTCGCGTTTAAAATAAATTTCATTCCTACGAAATGCTCTATTTTTTCTAACATAGGAAATATTTTCTGAATAAGCTCGATGGAATTTCCTTCAGAAATTTCACTGCAATTTTTACCAAAGTTTCACGCATCGATTGCCTTTTTCGAATTCGTTCGTTAAAATCTCGGTTGGAGGAAACGTTTCCGCGTCTTTTCACGCGTTAATTCGATCGAACAAGCCTTTGAAGTAATAGTACAAAAGAAAAAAGTAGAATCTTCGTCCCAAATCAGCGCAAAAAAATTTTCTCCAATCGTCCAAATCGCGACTAGTGCGTGAAAAGCTGAGAGTGCGAAAAACTGGAAGACAGCTGCGATAGTTACGAAAAAAGACACGTAGATATACAACGTGTGTATAGTGATCGCTATAGAGAAAAAAAAGTATATATATATATATACATGTATGTATATGTGTATCTAACAGAAAGTTGTGGACAACAGACTTTCCATATAAAAGACTCGAGTAAACGTGAGTGAAAAACAAAACAAAGAGAGACTTGTACCACACACACACACACACGCACACACACAGATTGAACGTGACAGAAAGAAAATTTCGAGAATTGAAACGAAAAAAAGAAACACGAATCGAAGAGATTTGTTTTTATCGAACAGATCGGACAATCGCATGCTCTGAAGATAATATATGTAGTATAACCGGAAGAATTCGAGAGAAGTGGTACTTTTTATAACACGCGTACAAATGAGCGAATGCTAAACATGCAAAAAAGATTTATGCCTT